>NC_088688.1:65382824-65685854 GCF_028017835.1 Emys orbicularis | reverse complement strand
GAGCAGGGATCGGCAACCTTTGGCACATGGCACACCAGGATAAGAACCCCGGCGGGCTGGGCCAGTTTGTTTACCTGCCGCGTCCGCAGGTTCAGCCGATCGCGGCTCCCACTGGCCGCGGTTCGCCACTTCAGGCCAATGGTGGCTGCGGGAAGCGGCGTGGGCCGAGGGATGTGCTGGCCACCACTTCCTGCTGTCCCCATTGGCCTGGAGCGGCGAACCGCAGCCAGAGGGAGCCGCGATCGGCCGAACCTGCGGACGCGGCAGGTAAACAAACTGGCCCGGCCCGCCAGGGTGCTTACCTTGGCGGGCCGCATGCCAAAGGTTGCCGATCCCTGCATTACAGCAACCTCACACTGGTAACCCAGCACTCCTTAAGAGCTTGCATAGGCTGGCTCAGAGAGTGGGAATAGCAACAGATCAGGACAGGGACCTCATGATACTTGATTTTGCAAAGCCAATGTTTCCTACATGTGGTTAGAGGCATTTCACCTTCATAGGGCCAATTACTTGGTTTTACACTTGTGAAATGAATTTCACCCTCAGTTATTTATGACTACTCATTAATTTATGTTTATGTAACATTAAGTATGTGACTAGGTCCTTTAACATCTTCATTAATGATCTAAGAGAGGGGGTTAAAAGCACAGTAATGAAATGTGCACATAACAGTAAATCAAAAAGTCTGCAAACACTAGTCTGGGCAGAGAAATAATACAACAGAGTAGTAATGCAATGGAAAATAACAAAAATCAGATTTAACCTGGAAAAATATGAGTTAATACCTAAGTATTTACTGGGAGGGAGAATATTGGAAAGAAGCAATGTTGAAAAGGACCTGTACTGACGAGAAACTAGATATAGTTTGTAATTAATTAATCTGAACATGGCAGTGAACAAGGACAAACACAGGGATAGCTATTAAGAGACAGGACACAACTTTATTAAACTTAACATAGGGGAGGGGCACTGCCTATCCTGTCTCCCAAATTCTCACATACTAGCCATTTTAAGTGGTTCCAGTGTGGGGGATACAGGGCTATATGGTTATATAACCATAACTCAGGGTAAATTCCCCTAGGATTCAGCTCACTCAACTCTCCCATCCCCCATTGAGAGGGGACAGAGATTACTAAAGAGGAGGATGTCAGCCAGTGAAGGCCACAAGGTCTTCCCCATGAGAACAAGACCCATCAGAAAAATCCCAGGTCTTCTGGGAACTGTTCCTTTTAACCACATTGGAAACCAGCAACTGGAGGCACCAGCAACTAGCTTGAATACACACACCCTGACACTGCCTGGTATCATAACTCCTGACTGATCTATTCCCTCACATTCAAAAGCCAGATGTCAACCCCTGCATACAACAAATGACCTATTTTGTCCCTGAAAAGCTCAGTCAGTTAGAGGATTAGTTATACCTGTCACCACCCCAGTAACCTGTCTACTAGATGGACATAAGTCCTGTTGACTGGAACCTCTGGGAGTCCAAACCTTCCTGTGTTGTCGATGCTGCTGCCCCAATCCTGAAAGAATTTGTATCAAAAGCTAGTGTTTATAGCTAGTCCTATGGCCAACAGGCACCAAGGTTCCACTGTTGGTGAGGCAGCACCACCTGTGGATCTGTGTTGGGAAATGGGGCAAGCTTCTAGAATGTGTTGTACTATATAATGGTGGGGTGCTCACTTGTTGAGCACCTAGCAACTGTGGTACTGCAGTCCTTTTCTCACCCCTAGTGCCTCCTATAGACTGCCTGCAGACCTTGGTGGGTCTTCCGTGGCTTGGTCCTCCAACCAAGTCATAAAGTCCAAATGAAGCAAATTAAGCTTCCTGGGAAGCAAAGAATCTAATAAATGAACAGTCCCATTGCCCTTGGCCATACTGGGTCAGACCAATGGTCCTTCTAGCTCAGTATCCTGTCTCCCTGCCCTTCCCAAGACAATAAACTACTAGATTCAATCCCACAGTAATATCCAGATACCTAGTAAGTTTAACACAAAATAATGTTAGAAAACAAAATATTTCCCCTTTCATCCTTTCAGAATGACAGTATGAGTCAGAAAGAGAAAAACAGGAGAAAAATTACAGACCAAAATTTATCTCCTGACAGCACTGGAAAATTTACCTTTTAAAAAACTGACAAGATGTCAGCAAGATAAATTTATTAATGTTTGTACCTGGCACCTCAAACACCTAAGAGCCCTATCTAACACATTCCAGATTGAGCTACTGGATTGGGGGAGGGGGGCGGATATGAAATGAAAGCAGAAATATAAGCAAGTGTTGAGCTATACAGAGTCTTGAATGTGAGGACAAGAAGCTTGAACTGCTCTGTTGCAGACATTGGGCAAGTCACGTAATCTCTCTGTGCTTCAGTTCTCCATCTGTAAAATGGAAAACATAGTGTTCCCTACCTCACAAGGGGGCGTCAAATACATTAAAGATTGTGAGGTTCAGATACCCTGGTAATGGGAGCCATATAAATACCTTATATAGATAATATCCTACTTCTACAGCATATTGGTCAGACTTCACAAGCTACACTGCAGCTTGAACTCTGGCATAAATAGAAGAAGGACACATCTTTCAAGGTATAGATCTCATTGGAGATTTCTTAGGAATGGGGAAAAAAACGACTTCTAACATATGTGTCAGTTTTGCATGTCTGTCAGAGTTAAGACTGTATAGTAGTTTATATAAGAAAAAGACAGATGTTAACTGTTCTTCTCTTCAAAGAAATCCAAAAACAAAAACATATCTTAAAAGCAGGATATACACTTTAATATGTGTCCTTTTTGTTCCTTCTGTATAGTAGTTTCTGAAGCCTTGTGTGGCAACAATGTTTGAGGAACGATACTAATAGATAAGAGTTGATATGTTTTATACTGGTGTAGAGAGAGACACATCAGTGTAGTTATTGATGTTAACTGTATATTTCTTAGCTTTTCGGCAAATTAGAAAAGTTATTAAAGCAGAATAGACCAAACTTAACTACCAAACAGTTTTCTATGTGATTTTTCTAGATTTTAAAGATAGTGACTAATTTGGAGAAGAAAATAAAAAACAAATAAGAGGTGCCTTACAAAGAATGATGACAACATAGTGAACACAGTGGTTGGAAGGGGTGTCCAACTAAGGAGAAATGTCCAGAGCGCCAATGAGCAACATGGTGAATCTGTTATCATGAATAGCATCCTATTTCTGTTATACAACAAAGACTATCATCCTTGCTTAATGCAGTGCTTTCAAACTGGTAATGCTGATGTCACTGTCAATATTAGAGATGGGGTTATTAGAATTTGATGACTATTCTGCATTGTCTAGACGTAGGTTGCTGCCTAGAAAACAACACAATCCTATCGCTAATGCAGCATTTTCAAATTGGTGGCACTCAAATCATTTAGGAAACAAAAATATTTTTTCTCGGGAATTCCAGAATGGAAAAAATATCATAGAGGCATTTGTGTAAAGTTTAAAGTATAGAGACGCAGTAATCTACATGAGCATCTTACTGTAGAATCACCACCTATACTGTTTGAAAAAAGTTCAGAGAAAAAGGAAGATATCAGGGACCCAAATTAAAAAAAATACCTATTTTTGTTTTCAAAATATCTTAACATATATTACTCCCCTACACATTCTAACTGCACAAAAATTTCAAAGCCCTTCTACACTCTCTTATGCGTCTTTATTTTTTCTATTGTGAAACATTTAGCAGATAATCCCATTCTCTCCCCCCCAGTTAAACACAATTCTCTGGTGCAACTGTCACTATGGTTTAGCTACCACTCCACCATAATAAAACCTTTTTTATTAACATGCCACATTCTCTTCAGTACTGCCTAAGATTCTGTATGCTAATTTTTATTCTTGAGCTAAAATTTGTATAAAAATATGAAAATAAACGTTTTTAAAATGCTAAGATACTATTAACGTTAGGGGTGAAATCCTGACCCCATTGAAGTCAATGGCAAGACTCCCAATGACTTTAAAGGGGAAGGATTTCACACAGGGACATGAATAACAGCACAAGAGAAGTTAAGTTAGCATAACTATTTGCTTCTCCATATTACTTAATGCCAGCTGAACTGACTACCTCTTTGTTATGCTTATAACAATATATCCTAAATATTGCTGTGATAGGGATCTATGTTGTAGTAAAGAGAGCAAGAAACTCTACAGTTGTTTCATAACAGAGCACTGCAATAGAGCCCCAGGAATTGAACCTCTCACAATATATGGCTAATGTTCAGTAATCAACATTATAAAAACATCAGCTTCACAATCCCCATAGTATAAAGAACAACATTGATGTAAAATAAATATTCATCTTACCATACAAGGACAGAATGGCATAGTATATGTGCATTTTATCTTAACATAAAACCTACCATCTGGTGCTTACCTTTTATTTGTCAGTGATATATAATTGCATTATTATAACAAATTTTATCTGTTAATTACTAGGTACTAAAAGATTCCATATTCAAACTGGACAATGCAAAATAAGATCACTACAATAACTGGGGGTGAATATTCTTTAATAATGTAAAAATTACTACCAAACATAAGAGTCTATTTTCTGCAAGTTAAAGTGAGAATAATGCACTGGACTGGGCGTCAGGAGATCTGCCATTGCCCAGGAGGGCAAGTCAGTTCCCTCACAGTATTGCCATTTGCAAACTATGATTTATGATATGAACTTCCTCGTAAAGTGCTTTGCTATGTGCATATGGAGAATGGTATGTAAGTGCTAGGTATTATTATTAGTTTATTTAATGACATTTCGTCTTGTGTGTGTGCCTTTCAAGTCATATTGCCTGGATTTTGTGATTGCATTTCTGGATTAGATGCTAAGGGCCTGATTTTTATTTACACTGTTCCCATTTACACAATCCCTTTATTGCCCATTTGCACTTCCAGAGTGATGTAAAGGAGCCTTGGTTTAAATGACACTGTAAAATCAGAAATTACTATCTGAACTGAAGTTTTTAAAAACTTTCATGTAATAATTACTTACAGATATTAAACAACTTCTTCATTGAGCTAAACAAGAGCAGGGACCTTACCTGTAGCAGAAGGTCTCAAAAGGCCACCAGTCAAGTCCCAGAGGCAGTAGGAGCAGCAGCACCTCCCAGGGCTGTGCAGGAGGGACAGAAATTCAGGAAGGAACAGCAGTAGCATGACATGAGGTGTGTGGCCACAGCCAACCTCCCTCCTGCCTTTTACATATAATAGGCCCTCAAAATGTTATAAGCCGAAACTTGTCACTCTGGACTAGACTGAACCACTAAGCTTAGCTGAGAACAAGTTGCAGGGTGTAGCTGTGTCACCTAGGCAGGGCTCCATGAAGTGTGCTGCAGAGAAGGCACAATTTCCCGTCTACATGTTCCTCATTGCTCATGGTGAGAAGCAATAAGAAGTGAGATATCTCACCCCTTTGTGGAGTGCAACTGGCTCACACCTATGCACTCAAACCAGCTACTCTGTCTGGCAAGAAGAAACCTAAGCGGCTCGCTTGTAGTGAAGAGTTTCAGAGTAGCAGCCGTGTTAGTCTGTATCCTCAAAAATAACAGGAGTACTTGTGGCCACAAGTACTCCTGTTATTTTTGTAGTGAAGAGTAACTAGTGAGCAGCTGCTGCTGTCCCTCTCACAGAGCCACAATCTTCAGAGCCCTTACTTGGCTGAGCAGAGTAAGGAGGGAGATTTTGTGACTGAATAAGGGCTGGGATGTAAGACCTGTGTGATTTCTGCATGTAACCTTTATCTTTCCTCCCTCATTCTCCCACAATTGTTTGTCCCCATCATAATGTGTTGCATTTAAACTTAGACTAGAAACTCTCCAGGAAAGAGACTTTGCCATTTTATGTTTCTGTAAAGCATCTAGCAGGCTTTGGGCTGCTGTTAAACAAGATAGCACAGCCACCACCACAACTGGAATTGTGCTAATGACCTCTTTTACACATTTAATCAGGAAAAACTCCTCAAAAGTCCATCTCTATCCCCCACTTCCTAGAAGAGGATCCAACTTGGATTTGATAAGAAGAATGAATATCACATAGCAGTGGCATAACTATTGGAAAACATAAGAATAGCAATTGTACAGTTCATAGCAAGATGAATGGATGAAACAGTTTTCATGGGAATACAGGTCAGCATTCTCTACTATTTTAAACAAGGCAACTGACACCAATGTGTATTCTAACTGTTGGAACTTGCCACTTGCATTAAATTAATAAGTTGAAGGCAAAATAATTGTGTCCTGTTCAACCTTTATGTGTAAAGAACTGCAAAAGAAATCACAAAGGTATATAGAGCAAATTCAAGGTGTTGCCTGTGAGATTACTTGTCTAATCAGCTTAAATTGGCATTGGATCCATAGCATACTGCATCTGTGGAGACTGTAGATACTACCCTGTGTTTTCCATGTCCATCTTTATCTTTACCTGAAACGTTTTTTGTTAATTAGAATTTAATTTGTGGTTTATTTAAAGATTATCAACCAGCTCTCATTCATTTACCTCTTCTTAAATGCCATTAACATGTTTGGTAACTACCAGTGGAGTATACTCACAAGTCTTTCACAATCCGATGGTTTTTTAAAAAATTTTGAATCAGGATTCACATCAAAAAGAGACAGTGAGTGCATTATACACCCCATCATGTTAGCTTAGTTACAATTCAAGACAAGCCTGAGTTGCAAAGCTTGTGTGCACATTTGGTTACAAATCCAACTTTTAGAAAGTGTGGGGATGTTTCAATTTGGAGTTATTGTTAATTTCTCTTATAGAAATAAGCCTTAATTAGAAATGAGCCTGAGCTATAAAGTCTGTATAGAGATATGAACACCACTGAATCTGGGGGTGTCCAGATCTATAGCTGTGGTTTGGCCCAGGTCCAATTCTGCTCTACTGTACATAAATAAAATAGCCAAATGTCCTCTTGAGATTACTCTGCACATCCATGCAGGAGACTTATGTCTGATTTTCAGTTTCATTTTCTCATTCTTCAGGCCTGCAGAAGCAGTTCAGGGGTACATTGAATCAAGCCCTATGGCTTCTCAACTGTAGAAACCCGCCTGCAGCCAATTAAGCAGCAGTGATCGGTTCCAAAATTGATCCTACATAAATGATTGTCGGGAAGTGGCTGCCAAGTCATTGACTCTAGATATCAAAGGTCAAAGGAATATGAAGGGAGACTCATGGCTGGTACAGGGAAACAGAACAAAACACAGGGGAATGCTAACTAATATCAGAGCTGACTTAATTATTCATTGTTAATTATTCCTCCAGTGAATTCAGGTGTTTGGGTTTTTGTTTTGTTTTTCTGTTAGTAAATTATATATGAAGAGGTCATGATTATTTATGGATTTGTTAATTATTTGCAATAGTTTGCATGAACAAATTTTAGTCTATGCGTGCACATAAAGTTGTTGCTATCTATGTTCACTATTTGTTATCTACCTAAATCACAGTGTCCTGAATCCTCTGCTGAGCACAGCAGGGGAGAGATGATCAGGAAGCCACTTTTAACTCCCTGATCCTGGGGCCAACTTTACACTTATTCCAGCAAAAGTTGAGAACGATGCAGGTGTTGCTCTAAATCCTGCTACCTGGCAACATCTCCCTAAGAATAGTCAGAATGCAACATGCTCTAGCTAACTACATCAGGAGTTGTGGATGAGGGTAGCATAGGAGTTGGCTGCATCAGCTCTATGTCTTCTAGAATTTCTCCCATACTGGGGAATCCTAAGTATGGGAAATGCAGCCACTTTTTGCCTCATTTGCCTCAATAGTATGACACAATGGGAGTGGACTGGGGACTATTTCGTTAGAAAGAATGAATCTGAATGCAGGTTAAGTTGAACAAATGGAACTTTAATAAAATATGTGAACTGCTCTGTCCTGGTGGTTGCATTGTTTCCAGCTCAACTCCTATTCCCTGTTAGTTCCACTGATCATGGTACAGAGACCAAGGTCTAATCGATGCTATTTCATCTATCCCCTGATTGGATGACCTAAGCCATATCAACAGAAGTACCTTTTTCTGTTTGCTAGTTATCTGTGAACATTTGTAATTTTTTAATAAATCTATTGTCTCTTTAAAAGAGCTTTTTGATGATGTCTGCATGAGTGTTTCCGGTACAAATACACTTGTAAATATTTATATGCATTACTGTCCATACTACTTTTTCATTCCACAAATACTCTTGTGAACAAAAACGAAGTCACCTGAATGCCATGAAAAAGTAAATAAAAAGGATCACAGCTGACTTTATTCACACAAATAGTATTGCTCATTTTTTCAGCTCAAATAGGCTATTTTCATTTTTGAACTACTAACTCTATTTATCTACATTTGCTATGAAAACAAAGGTAACAGTCTTGTCCACAATATCCCAAACCAGCGTATTTTAGTATTGGACTAGAATGACTGGAATAACACTGATGTTTTAAATCTAAAAAGGCGGACCAAAAACTATTTTCTTCTGTAAGCCTAAGATCACTCTGATGAAACAGTGCCATATGAATTGTAGGGCATATTACAAGAGGCTTATTGTGACACTATCAACTAAAACTATAAAACAGCTAAAGAAGGGCTTCTTTCTAAAATGTCATGAAGGGAAAACAGCCGTGTATATTACTCAATATTGCTGAAATATTGTGTTTCCCTCATATTGGCTTCAGGTTTTCATTCCCTTCTGTTTTGCAGACATTCTACACAATTTGTAAGCCCTGAGCTAGAAGCAACAGAGGGCAGGGAGTTTGCTATTACCATGTGCTAGTGAACAAGAGAAAATGAGGACAGAAGCTCTGTAGAGGAAGGAGAGCTCTGAGATATCTATTGGTGAACAGGAGAATGTATGGCCACAGAAAGTTCATTTGCATTAGCTTTCTACCCAGATATGCTTGAAGTAACACTTAGAGGAGTCACCAGAACTGTACACAAACTCTGAATTGGTTGGGTAGTGAGTCTGAGCAGAGAGGAAAGGGAAAGGCCTTCCTGCTTTGTGGAAAGAGCTGCATCCCCAGTGGTAAGGACTCTGTTCAAAGGTCCTCTATGCAATTGATTCTCCTGCAGTGGACACAATGGGAAGAGGTGCAGAGGCAACATGATGGTGAAGCTACAGAGAAAAGGAACAGAGCTGAGTGACCTCCAGTGAGGTGTCCATATTTAACATAAATAAGGCTGAAATTCCCATAGCTGGGTTAAGTAGTGGGACTTCAGGACCAGACCATGCAGTGTTCCCCTAAGGGTTTTTGACAGACTTCTCTGAGTGCACTCCTGGACTCTCTACCTATGCTGACCACTGACACCAAACAATAAGTGGGGTGTAGTGGATGGGAAAATGAATGAAGTGATGTGTTAAAGGGACATTTGTGTATTGGACATTCACACCATTGGGTGGGGAACTGAATTAAAGGACCACTGCCAAAGCTACTGTGGAGGATGGCTATATTATATATATATTTATTTATCTATATTGCTGTGTTTTGCCCAGTTGATGCTTTGTGCCTTTGTCTGGTACTAAAAGTTTATCCTTATTTTACATACAGATTTAGTACTGACAATTCTCCTCTCAATGGGGTTTCTTCTGATTTACACTGGTGTAAGTGAAAGAAGAATCAGTCTCCTATTGACACCCAGTTATGTCAGAGGAACTCATGGCTTGCTGTACTGGATGAAATCCATTGCCCATACAGTCCACTATCCTGTCTCTCAAATTGGACAGTACCAGATGCTTTAGAAGAAGGTCAAGGCAGCTGTGGGATAAACAGCCTCTAGAGGAAGTCTTTTCCTAATGTCTAATAATTAGAAATTGGCTTAAGCCCTGAAGTATGAGGTTTCATAACCCTTCCAATAATCTTTTTAGTATATAATAATATAGCAGGATAGTCTTGTTATCCTTATAACATCCAATCCTTCTTTGCATTTGGAATACTTTCCTTTAATCCGTTTTAAATTTGTCATCTTTAAATTTCTTGAAGTTCACCTTGCTTTTTTTTTAGTATGAAACAAGGAGAGTAAATGTTCCCACTTTACCTTCTGTGACAAAGTGGTATTTTTTCCAGAATATTTTGTATGCCTATAGTGTGTGTCTCAGTTTTCCCTATGTACTGCATGATTAACTAGTGGAAGGTGGGGAGAAAAGGTGTTTTCTTTGCAGAAGAATCCAGAGGTCTGGGCTCGGGCAATGGCCCAGCGATTTGTTTCCTAGCAACTGACAACCCTGGCCCTCTGTAGGAAGCCAACTGGTTTTACCAGCTGGAGAACAAAGAGTCAGGAGGAGACCAGGGGACCCTGTTTGCCTGGGAAGAGGGACAAAAGACAAAGGAGGGGGGCCAGCTTAAGGGAAACGTGTGGGCTGCGGGGCACTGGTGAGATGTTTTCTGGTCTGGGGTCCAGAGGAGTCAGTGGAGAGGACCTTTGGGCTCAAGACTCACCCAGATAGACTTTGCTGTAACTTCTTGCTTTATGTGCTAACAAAGAATTTTCCATGCTGTGTTCTAGACAACTAATAAACCCTTGTGTTTTTACAATGCTGGCTGAGAGTCACTGCTGACTGAGGACTAAAGAGGCGGGGGTACATTGCTTTCAGTTAGAGGTGTGTGCAAGTCTTCCCCAAGTGTCCTATGCAGGTGGCATCACAGCAGGGGAGCTCACGCCATGGCATAAGCAGGGGTGCTGAAGGCTCTGTGGTTAATCCCAGGAGGCACTGAAGCCAAGGAGGCTTACCCTTTTGAGAGTGTGTCCTGAAGGGGTTGTCACACTGAAGAAGGACCTTCTAGGGACTGATTCAGAGCTGTTCAAGAGCATCGAGCCTGTGGACCCATGACACCTTCTCTAAACTATTCATTATTTTATAGACTTGTATCATGTCCAATCTTATTCATCTCCTTTCTAATATAAACAATCCCAATCTGTTCTGTCTCTCTTCACAGATTTCCATGCCTCTGATTGCTGTTATAGCCCTTGTCTGAACTCCTTCTAATTCTGTGACATCCTTTTTGAGTTGAGATGACCAGAACTATTTCATATAGGCTACCAACAGCCATCCTAAGATAATGATTTTCTGACTGCAAACCTAATTGGAATTCAAAGAAGTCATTTTCTTTATTCATATATTTTATAACCTATGATGGAAGAACATACACATTTTATAAGGAAAGTGAATAGATAAAAAAGGAAGTGGTGACGAGAGCAGGTTGTTTGGATTTGGATGACATTTGTTCTCAGGTTCCAATATCCAGGTGACATTTGCACCCTGAATATCAACAGCAATCAAATCTGAATATCATCTCTCTCACATTTACTTCCACCGTTGCAGGGACTAATTTATTGACTGTGATTGGACTCAGCCAGGGGATGGGTGAAGAGGGCCAGAATGCTCATTCTTCATTTCCTAGCCTCTGAGCATAGCCGGGTGGATGAAGGGATTGCAAAGCACTTTCTTAGGAACCTCCAAGGAGTCTTGTCAGGACTGTTTTTTTCATTCGCTTGCTATCTGATGGAATGCTGCTTTCACTGGCATGATTCTGGGAGCAGACAATGGATAATCCAGTATCTTTGCTGAGCCCTGCTGCCATAACAAAACTTGATCTTTAGCATTGTATCTATTTAAATTACTTTCCATTAAGAGTAATTTTTTCATTATATTAACCAGTTGATGAAGATATAGGATGCAATCCTGGCTTCACTGGAGTCAATGGTAAAACCCATATCACCCGTAATTGATAAAGAATCAGGGGCCTGATTCTCCAATATCTTACACCTTGTGTGGTCACTTACTTCTGTGCAAAGTGTGTGCAAAACACTACTATTCGGATTTGGTAACATTTTATACAACTGTGCACAGGCATCAATGACTCCACAAGGTGAGAGCAATGGAAAGAAGCCCACAAGAGCCTTCACACAGTAGATAGCACTGCAAAATTATGCACATTCAAAAGACTGTAGAAGGTATCATATGGACTTTCTTTGGCTGGAGAATGCTATTAGTATGAATTCATGGACATTTTAATTATCCTTAGAGATTTTAGGGGTCCGTGGAAAGTAACTTATATTTATCTTTAAAATGGGTCAGCATCAGCTCTTATATCCTCATGCATCATATCAAGACACATTCTGGCATAACCAAGAGGTTTCCTGCAAAATTATGGTCAGCCTTTCCTATTCTGTCCAATGCAGCTTTAAGGATTTCTGTTCTAGAGGCATTATGGATGGGTTTGTGTGCTCATACTGCACCCTCCATCAGAAAGATTTCAGAAGAGGCTTTCCTTTGGGATCATCCTATCATTAATCCATTATTACAAACAGCCCTGGTATGGTGTACTGGACAGTAAAGGAGAACTCAACCTTGGATGATTCTTGTACCAGTGTAATGATAAAAATAATTTTACTAGGCACTATATTCATTTTCATTTAAGGAACGCAAAACCTTTTTAGAAACATTTAGAGTCAAAATAAAAAATTGGCTCTACCCTGTGCCTTTTACATTTCCAAGTGGACAGCTTATCTTTGCCCATACATATTGGCAGTTGTATGTTATGTTGAGCTGCCTAATCTGCATGCACTAATGCAGTGTTTGGGTCTTGATCCCATTTGCATGTACAGTTTTAGAACTTGACTGTGAAGATTTCACACTGTGAGGTACTTTAGATATTTACTGTGATGATCACCAAAAGAAGAGGTTAATAGACTTGCCTAAAGTCAGAGAGAATGTTACTTGCTGAATAAAAGAGAGCCCAAGAGTTTTGGCTCACAGTTCTACACTCTAATAATTAGTTTACATCCTCTTCCCTAGTACAAAGATACTATGGATTCTTATCATGCTGGATATTATGGGTCTGATTTAAACAATAGCAGGCTCCAGGACCAGATTTACACCTTATGCACCCCATGGCACATAATCTTCAGTGCCCCCTCCACGCCCCGCCTACAGCTGATCTTCATGTTTTCCATAAAAAAGAAATGAAAAGAAATATAAACACAGCCTCCCTGGGAAGGCATGAGGCCCTCCACCACGCATGATGCTCCCAGCCCGAGCCAGGACACAGCCCACCCACCCCAGGCGAGGTGCAAGGGGGGGAACTGTACCTCTCCCTATGGCGAGCATTCCCTGGGCGTCTTCTGTCCCTCCTGCAGTCCGGCTCTGCCTGTGCAAGTGAATGGGGTGCTGGCCATGCCCCTCCTTCTCTCTCTCTCTGGCAAGGGGCGGAGGTAGCAAGGCAGCCAAGATTGGGGAGGGACTGGGACGCTCCCAGCACCTTCAGCAGTCGCCTCGCCTGGCCGCTGCTCACAGTGCCCCCGGCAGGCTGACTCGGACTCTTACCCTGCTCCAGCCCCACGTTCTAGGCAGTCACCAATGCCAGGAGCCTGAGTGCCCGCAGGGGAGCTGTATGTATTAACTTTTTAACTTTTAATCTACTTTTAACTTTTAGGCACCCCTAAAACACCTATGGTGCCTAATTGGAAATCTGGCCCGGGTGGGCCCACAGTTGCTCCATGAAAATGTATGCACACCAAATTTGAGGCCACAATTACAATAATCACCCATTCATCTGATATTTGCGCAAGTAAATAGCTAGTAAATCCCATAATATCTAAGACCCAGATCCTCAAAGGTATTTAAGTGCCTAATTTTGGTGGGAGTTAGGTGACTAAATATCTTTGGGAAATCTGGGCCTAAATCCTTATTTGCTTAAACAAAAGCAACATTTACCTTGCAGTAATTGTGCAAACAAACATACACAGACAAATGTATTTCTGTGTTTGAGTGCAGATATTGGACTTTTTTAAAATCTGACTTCAGTGAAGTTACACTACCATAAAACCGCAATAGTGATGAATCAAGCCTCCTTGATCCAGATTCTTATAAATGATAGCACTTAGAAGTGGAATTCAATGAACTTGCAAGACTTTCAGAATAAATCTTATGGCAAGACTCTGTATGTAACATTTCAGTCTGGAGCAAAGCTGATGGCCTAGTGCAGGGGTCGGCAACGTTTGGCACGCGGCTCGCCAGGGTAAGCACCCTGGCGGGCCGGGCCAGTTTATTTACCTGCTGACACGGCAGGTTTGGCCGATCGCGGCCCCCACTGGCTGCGGTTCGCCGTCCCGGGCCAATGGGGGCGCCGGGAAGCTGCGGCCAGCACATCCCTCGCCCGCGCCGCTTCTCGCCGCCCCCATTGGCCCGGGATGGCGAACCGCGGCCAGTGGGGGCCGCGGTCGGCCAAACCTGCCGCGTCAGCAGGTAAATAAACTGGCCCGGCCCGCCAGGGTGCTTACCCTGGCGAGCCGCGTGCCAAACATTGCCGACCCCTGGCCTAGTGTGACAGAATATACCCTTGTATTCACACCCTACACACTATCATAATAGTCTTTGTATAAGGTATACTTTGTGAGGTATCATTTGAAAATTCATAATTTGCTAGTCAGTATTGTCCTGATAACATATGTATGACAACATTGTATGTCAAGTTATAAGATTTCCCTGGATGGTGTTATTAACACATGTTCCAAATCCCACACATCTGCCCAAGCAGAAGTCAACAAAAAGGTCTGTCCTAAACAAAGGAATGTGTTCTTACCTTAGGCCTGGTCTACACTACGACTTTAATTCAGATTTAGCTGCTTTAATTCGAATTAACGCTTGACCCGTCCACACAACGAAGCCATTTAATTCGAATTAAAGAGCCCTTTAATTCGATTTCTGTACTCCTCCTCGACGAGAGGAGTAGCGTCAAAATCGGTATTGTTAATCCGAATTAAGGTTAGTGTGGCCGCAATTCGAAGTTATTGGCAATTCAATGTTATTGGCTACCCACAATGCAACGCTCTGGAAATCGATGCTACTACGGTAGCTTGGACGCACACCACCGAATTAATGGTGCCTAGTGTGGCCGAATACATTCGAATTTATAAAATCGGTTTCCTAAATTCGAATTATATAAATTCGGATTAATCCTGTAGTGTAGACATACCCTTAGAGAAACAAAGGAAGCTCAAACAGGAGAGAAAAACAACAGGGTACATCCTTCCACATAGACTCTTTGTCTCCTAGTTCCCAGCTGGAAATGTTTTTCAAGTAGGAGACTGAAACTATAAAAAAAAAGAGGCAAACACCCCAAGATACCACTGATTCTTTCCCTGCCCACCTCATTATCTGCACTAGAGAAGACAAAAGGAAACAGCTATTGGACTCAGGGCAGTCCTGACCTGAAAATGTGGTCAGTAATCTGCTGGAACATGTTTGTTTTGCAACTAAGATAGTGTTTTAAGTAGATTCTAATAAGCATTTTATCTTTATTTTTCTTGTAATCATTTCTGACTTTTATGCCTCATTACTTGTACTCACTTAAAGTCTAGCTCTTTGAAGTTAACAAACTTGTTTTACTTTTTTAACTATCCCACGTGTTTAAGTTGAAGTGTCTGGATAACTCTATTTAAGGTAATAAGATGGCATAATATTTCCTTAAAGGAATAACAGACTATCTATATTTGTACTGTCTAGGAGAAGGCTGGGCAGTACAGGACATACATTTCTGGGGGAAGATCCAGGACTGGGGGTTTGTTGGGGTCTCCCTGCAGTCTAACCGAGACTGGTGAGAGTCAGGGTGGAGCTGGCAGGCTGCAGTTACACACAGACACTCAGGGTGTGGATTGCATGCTGGAAAGCTGTTTGTGAGCAGCCCTGGTGGGAGCTACTTCAGCAAAGCCATTGTGAGGCACGTAAGGTTGCAGGATAGGGGTGACTCAGCCCCCACTAATCTGGATTGTGCCCCAATATGTCACACCTAGTTACTCTTGAAAACAGGCAATTATAATAGAGATGTCTTCTCCAAACCTTCTCTATCATAGCACATATATAATTATATAGAAGAAAAATAACATGACAAGATCACCAGCTCTGATCTTCAATCTTCTTAATCTAATCCACCCAGTTGTAGTTTCATATCACTGCTAGTAGTTTTTATTCATTACATTCTATAGCAAATACCTCATTACATTATTGACATATGATAAGCGGTCAAAGCAAGCCTAAAAAATGCAACCACCAATATTTCAGAATACAAACACCAGCAAAGTACATGAATGTAATACTCTATTTCAATGCTGTTCTCTAATATGTATGAAATCCTGAAGTCCTTACTTGGTTTTTATTCTCTCTTTATGTAGCTAATCAACTCAGCACAAATTGCAGCTTTACAATTAAAAATTCAGCGTAATTCAAAATTCTTTTTCAGTGAATATTCAAATATTCAGGCTCAACAACTGCACTTGCAAGCACTAATACAGCTTGTTGGCTTAAATGCACAGGGGACACAAACAAAGAAAGCATCATGTATGTGTTCGAATCAACACTTGCTTCTGATTTGGAATGCATGTTGCCAGAATTTTCTCTCTCCCTCTGCCCCCCCCCACTAGAATAAATAATTAAAATAAAGGCAAAATGAAGTACCTAAACTGGGGAATGGGGGTTTTTTTTAGTTACATTAGCCTAATGGTAGCCCTTAGCATTCAACAAAATTATCAGGTGATGTTTCAGTTCAGCAATAGTAGTGGTAAAAATACTGGAAGAAGTTTAGAAACCACACATTGTAGTCTTCTCTTCAGCTGTGATGTGCTAGGTGATTTTTCAATGAATCATCAGAGGAAGTCATGCTTACTCTTTCAAATCTTCCAACAAACTTGTCACTGTCAGTTGTTGGACTTTTTCTTGAAGCAATCTCTCTCTTTCCTCATCTTTAGGCTGGAAATCGTTATTCGCCATGGATGTCAGTCTTGATTCATCTTCAGAATCTATGCACAGGAATAAGTATTCTTTCTTGAGTTTCAGCTGGACCTGTACAGAATGAGAGTGAGATCTGAATAAAGATCTGAATATCCTCATACTGTAGCCATGTTCTGCTACAAGTTCACTCTCAAAAAGTGCTGAAAACATTTAACTCCTGACTTATAAAACTCTACAACTGCTTTGCTAGCATCAATTTAACTACATACTACTACTACTTTTAAACCACAGACTGCTAAAATGATGAAACCTGACAAACTATTTGCAAGTATGTGAAGTATTCTCCAATTCTTATGATATACTACTAAATAAACGCATACTGGAGTCTTAAACCGAAAGGCTCATGTATGTCTTATACGGTATTTAAAAGCATCAGAGAATAGTGTTGTGAATATAACCATGTAATTTTATGCCTTTGTTTTCTGCAGCGCTACATCTCTAAAGAGTGTTGTCTTTAGAGAAAGGAGCCATTTTTCGTTCAGTTCTGTTCAGACTTTCACATACGAGATATATGTCATGCTCTCTTTTGTGGAGATTTTATTTTGTCTTCCTTGCATTGCTGTTCTCTTAATCTGAAATAAAGCTCATTCTAACTGCAAGTATTTGTTTGCTTATTCTGTAAGGAAAAATATAATAACTATACATACATATGTAATCCCTCTGCCTTTCTGTAAAGATAAAATATTATATATATGCCCATTTTAGAACCTGTGGACAAAATAATAAAAGCTGGCTCAGAGGATTGGTAACAGACTGCAGAGCCTTTTACTGTTAAGTCCCTTGTTCAAATGTGGCAAGACTGACTGAAAGTTTTACCATATGACATGTGTTCACAAACCTAGAATAAACAGTGTTAAATTAATTAGTGGTCCCAATGTTGTTTATAGTAGACAGGTATCCATACACCAACCATGTGTCCTTCTAACTCCCAAAAGGAATAGTTATTAACTTATATTTTGGTTTTCTCATGTCAAAACAGATACACGATGTCAAAAGTCAGTGGCAGGAACACAACTAAAAGTGAAAACAATAGTAACTCTTTATCTTGTTTAGAGACCCTAGCTCATCTCTACTCCGCCATCCCTTTGTAACCTTACCGAATTCAGACAGAATGCTTACAAATTACCAAGAAGTTTGCTTTATATAATGGAATGGTGTCCCTAGCCTCAGTTTCTCAGAGGGTGGAGATGGATGGCAGGAGAGCGATCACTTGATCATTATCTGTTAGGTTCACTCCCTCTGGGGCACTTGGCATTGGCCATTGTCGGCAGACAAGATACTGGGCTGGATGGACCTTTGGTCTGACCCAGTATGGTTGTTCTTATAGTTTGAAAGGAATGATGTGTGTGAACTGATTGAGTTTAGGGCTGCTCTGTATAAATATCTGAGACTAGTCTTTTTTTTTATATATATAATGAACTCACTATGTGGAAGAAAGTGTGTGAAATGTTGTATGGCAACAAAAAATGCTGAATAGTGAAATTACTTTTCCAAAGTGTCCTATTGCATTTGTTTTCTCTCATTGTCTCTGCCAGAGGAACAATATCTTTCAGTGACAGTGACAGTTTTTTATGCATGTGCACTAAAATGATGAAAATGAAAAACGTATTGTACATGACTTGCCTAAAGAATCTGTTTATAAAGCTTGCCTTCAAATGCTGAAGCTAACCCTCCTTTTACAACCTATTGCATTACTGGACCAAGTGGGCCATTTGTGGGCCAGTAAAGCATGAACATGTACACACATTATCACTGTAAGAGAAGACTAGTTCTCTAGAGCAGCAATACATATTCATCTCGGACACCACAGGAAGACAGACAAGACATCAGGAATGTGGCTTCACTGGGCCACAACTTTATTAACACATCTAGAAAACTATCTAGTATTAACCCTTCCAGGGAAGGTTAACTTTCCTTCTGAAACCCATATCACATGGGGGAGGAATACCTCCAGCCCTCACCACTTCCTCCAAACCTTTAACTTGTTCCCCCCACCATTGCTGGGAACACACTACCCCTTCCTTTGTTTAACGGTGTGAGAAAAAGGGGAGAAGCAGCTCCAGCTTCTTCCCTCAAATTTCTTAAGGGATTCCCTCACCTAATCCTGATTCCAGATATGGTTTATTCGAAGATGAGGCCCCTGTGGAATGAACACTTGCATTGGACACCAACCAAGCTGTGACAGCATGAACACATTACGAGCCAACATACTGTCATATACAAGGGTGTAATCCAGACCAGTGAGGGGCTGTGTCACCCCTGCCCTGCAATCTTGGGTGCTTCACAATACCTTGCTGACAGTAGCTCCCACCTGGGCTGCTCACAAATAGCCTTTCAGCATGCAAGCCACATTCTGAGTGTCTTTGTGTAACTACAGCCTGCCAGCCACACTTGGGTTAGACTCTGGCTCTCACCAGCCTTGGTTATACTGCAGGGTGACCCCAACACACTCTCAGTCCTGGATTTCCCCCCAGAAATGTCTGTCTTGTACGGCCTACCCTCTCTTGGACAGTCCTAATACATTAAGTCTGATATTTCTTTAAGGGAACAATATGCACCAGTTTGCCACCTTAAATGGAGTTACGCAGACACTTCAACTTAAAAACTGTATTAGATAAAAAAGTAAAACAAGCTTATTCACTATAAAGAGAGATTTTAAGTGAGTACAAGTGATGAGGCATTAAAAATAAGAAATGGTTGCAAGAAAATAAAGACAAAAATGCTTTCTAGTGCCTAGCTTAACAAACTATAGTTTGGTCAGTAATGCTGTTGGCAGCATGCAGTGAGAAATTTAGATTCAAAGCTACGTTTCTCACCACATGCTGCCAACAGCATTACTGACCAAACTTTCAGGTCAGGACCCAGAGTCCAATGGCTGTTTCCTTTGTCTTCTCAGGTGCAGAAAATGAGATGGGCAGGGACAGAGAAAGGAGTGTCTCCGGGTATTTGCCCCTCCTGTTTATAGTTTTTGTCCTTTTTTGAAAAGCATTTCCAGCTGAGAACCAAGAGACAATGGAGTCTGCTGGAGAAAGGAGACTTCATGTTGTTTCTTTGCTAAGACACAGATCTCTTTTTCCCTGCTGGCCTGTAAAAAGGCTTCCCAACTCTACAGGCTGCAGGACGGATTTGTCTCACTCATGAATGTAATAAGTAACCATTTTGATTACCCCCCCCCCCAAAAGGGAGCTACAGCCCTAGAAAGGAATGTTCTTTGTGTGACTCCTAGTTAAATGACAGTCATTAGCAGGTATCAGACACTGGTGAGATATGTCCTTGTCTTTGTTTATAAGATGTTAATCGTGTTAAAAATATGAAAAGTGATTTTTAGAAGAACAGATAATATGCTTTTTAATTATTTCCTGCAAATCATACAGAAGTTAGGGAAAGTGGCTGAAATAATAGAGCAGAATTAGGAGCTTGTGCAGTTTGTACTCTGCTCAGATTGCATTTTAAGTATCTCTGGTGCTTCTCGATATTTGTAGGCCTTCAGAACATGGTACATCAGAAAGTGACATCGCATTTCAGAAGTGTAAAGCAGTGCCAAGGGTGATCCTGGAAATTTCAGACCAGTAAAAGGTACTCCATTACCAGGTATAATCTAGTAGCATAGAAATATTTTAGCATGTAAGCAAAGTAGAGAATAAGAATAACCAGCTGACATTCTATTTAGGCTTTCAAAAAGCTTTTGATAAAGGTCCACATACGAGGCTCTTAAAGAAACTAAGTTGCCATGGGATGAAAAGTAAAATACAGTCATGGATTAGTAACTGGCTAGGATACAGAAAACAATAAATAGTAAATTTTGAACAAGGCAAAAGGTCAACAGTGAGGGACCCCCGTGTTCTGTATGTGGACTATGCTGTTAAATATATTTATTAATGGTCTGGAAAAGGGAGATGAACAGGTAAATGGCAAAATATAGAGATGACACAAAATGACTCCTTATATAAAAGTCCATTATATACCTCTCATTTTTTTGTCCTCCATATCTCTACCTTCATTGTTTCTGCTATTTCCCTTTTGAGATTAGATGTCCAGAAATGACCAGAATATTCATACATTTTTAAGGTCAGAAAGGACCATTATGATCCTCTGATCTAGCTTCCAGCATCACACTGGCCATAGAATTTCACCCTGTGAAACAAATAAAAATCGGATAAAAAGTTCTGGAAATTTGCACCACAACTTTTGGAGGTCTTTACGTATTTTCCAATGCAGTTAGTTAAACAATACCCATAAAACTTGTTTTTACAGTTTATACTGCACACCTTTTTTTCACCTATTTTGTGTTCCCATGGCTTCTCAATTATAGTTGTGGGAAGACCCACAGCCCTTTAACCAAGGTCTGTTTCCTTCTCTTTTTGACTGTTTCTAGGCCATATGAAAAGAGAAAACAATACAGTCATCTGAAGTGTACTTTGCTATCTTATAATTACAATCTTTTGTGTTTGTTGTGAGTCATGATGCTAAAGGCCAAGTGCTTCAAGAGATATGATGGCATGACAATGATTGCACACAGGTGTATGCAGCTGCTATTATCAAATCAATCTCTGTTATTAAAAGAATTTTATAAAGATTGACAAACGTATTCTTAAAATTACTTATTTCACAGTTCATATTCTGACATTTAGGTTTACAATGCATATCTGTGCATTTGTCATTCTTTAATCACATGGGTCCAGATTCTAACACCCTTACTCATGTTGAGTAGCATCGTACTTCACAATTAGCTCCTTTGATTTTGATGAATTCAGTGGGAAGCTATGATTCACCATAAGTCATAGTACATTATTTCTTACGTCCATTATACAATTAGAAATGGAGGGAGAAATTCTGGTCTTATTGAAGTCAGTGGGAATTTTGCCATTTACTTCAATAGAGCCAGGATTTTACCCTAACGCTATTTATTAACTGTGCATGTATATATATAAGATATTTGAAGGGAAATTACACTGGATATATTGTAACTTTGTCATTTTAGCTGAGATAATTTAATATGAAGAAAACAAAGAAATCTCTCTTTTGGGGACTTACTTTATAGAATAAATAGAAAAAATGAACGTAGTTAACAATGTTTGCAACTCTGCCACTTGAAAGATATATCTTCATCATTTGTTACTTCATAAATTTACCAGACAGATTGCACTATGCTTGAAAAGTTGATTACAGTAGATTACATAGTGATGGTAGCTACTATATACTAAGACTGGTTTAAGTACTGGAGCAAATAGCAGATTTTTTTTTAAGATGCTTATATAGTATATCTCAGCAACCAAATGAGGTATGTGGAAGGAAATCAGCATACCAATCTCAGCCTCTACAACACTGAGAAATATGCCTCATCTTTATTTCATTGCACAGCCAGTAAGCAAACACCTACCTTAACACTGAGCTGATATCTGTTGCATCATAACACATTAAAATGAATGGGAAAATTGTTCATCGAATGAATAAAACCACAAAACAGACCAAGAAAATAGAGACGAATTTTTAAACTTTCCCCATAGATAGCTCACGTATAGTATCACAGTTATTTCTGTGGTCTTGTTCTAAAAAAGAACAGGAGATTTATTTTGCTTTGTTTTTTTTCATATAACCGTTGCAGGCCTGACCAATGGCCATAGGCTTGACCAATAGAGTTACACCAGCATGAAACTGGAGTAACACAGTAGTGAATCAGGCCCCATTTGTGTAGGTATTCCTACTGAAATACTCCAGGAACTTCAATCTGCAGTGTATTCTTTATTATAATAGTAAATATCCCACAAAAATTGAATACCAGGGTCAAGATTTTCAAAAGTGACTAGTGGTTTGGGTTCCTCATTTTTCAGTGACCTTTCAGAGCCTGATATTCATGGCACAGACAGTGAGCAAAACAGGCCACTTTCTGCAAAACAGGACCCTTTAAAGTATCTCAATTTGGGCACCCAAAAATCTGGGCACCCAAAAAAGATGAGTTACTTTTGAAAATCTTGGACAGAATAACTCAGCTTGAAACATTTGGCATCTGAAATTATACCCAAAATAACAGCTGCCTCACAGCATCCCTGCAGCATTTCAAATTATTGCGCTGCCCTCTGAGAATCACAGATGCAGTAGCATCAAATGTGCTAATGAACAGCTGTAGAAGCCCCATTGCTTTAGATGATAAAAATTATATTGGACAAAACAATTGAAATTATAGGAAATGATCCTGTTCCCTGCAGGGGTATAGGTTAGAAGTTATGTTCTAGTATCTTTTCCATGTCTTATTTCCGTGGGCCACATCCTTCCACCATGCCCAAGCATGAGTAATGGGAGATCTGAAGAGATTAAGAGAATGGGGACCTACTCTATGTATGTCTACACTACGAAATTAGGTCAAATTTATAGAAGTCGATTTTTAGGAAGCGATTTTATACAGTCGATTGTGTGTGTCCCCACTAAGTGCATTAAGTTGGCAGAGTGCGTCCACAATACTGTGGCTAGCATCGACTTTCGGAGCGTTGCACTGTGGGTAGCTATCCCACAGTTCCCGCAGTCTCCGCTTCCCATTGGAATTCTGGGTTGAGCTCCCAATGTCTGATGGGGCAAAAACATTGTCGCGGGTGGTTTTGGGTACATGTCGTCAGTCGCCCCTTCCTCCATGAAAGCAATGGCAGACAATCATTTTGCGCCTTTTTTCCATGCAGACGCCATACCGCAGCAAGCATGGAGCCCGCTCAGCTCAGCTCACTGTCACCGCTGCTGTTGTGTCCTGGGAGCTGCTTAAAAATCCCATTTCATTTGCATCAGCTGTTTTTAGAAGCTGCAAGGAAAGGCAATTCAGTTGTGTGTCTAGAGTTTTGGGTTTCAAACAGTTGATATTTAAAATCTCACAGAATACCAACTCTATTGTCAGAACTTTTTTATTTTTTATCTGACTGGTAAAACAGTGTTGGTAACTAAGAGTCACAACTTCAGTTGTTTTTTAGTCCATTTTTCTTTAGAGAACTTCTGTTTTTCCACCTTTAAAGATAAGTCACTCCTGTCATTACAAAATAAACCTATATGAACCAATACCTTTTATGTCCGTATTGTGTCTGTATTGAATATATAACTATACTGCTAATGCAGAGCAACCAAATGTATGAGTATCTGTCAAGTCGGGGGTTACGAACATGAAATTTACCAGCTGAGCTGCCTGAACCAAAAGCTGCGCTGCCAAAGTAAACAGCTGCAGTAGATAACCACCAACCCAGCGATTGAAGGGCTCCAAAAACCCATGCAGAAATCTTAAATCAGCAGTAGAAAATCCAGGAAAGAGAACTGCGTTCTTCACGCGCCACCTCACCCCACTATTTCCAAACAATTCACATGCTATGAAAATGTGTGAAGGAGTCTCAGACTTGGATCAGGCAAAAGATTTATAATCAGGGTGGCATTTCCACACCAAAAGGGAGCTGTTGAGAAATGGGATAAGAAGGGAAATGTGGGGATAAGTAGAGCAGTCCAGTGGAGGGGTGTGCAGTGAGAATGAGAAGCCGAGCGTTGCAATGTGGAGAAAGACATTTTTGAGGAAAGGGCTGAAGGGTGAGGGACGCAGTATGGGAAGGGGGGGAGCGAAGTGGAACATGTGTTTCGGAGAGGGGGGATACAGGCAGTCTTCCACTTGAGGACGATTGTGAATGAGATTTAAAAAGTGGCCGTGTTGTGGCATGGGGGGAGGTGGGGAAAACACTTGTGATGGAAAAGTGGGGGAGGGCTGGGCTAGCATGGTGGGGGGCTGTGACTGAGAATGAAGAGCAGGAGCAGGGAATAAAGAGCTAACCCCGCCCCCAAGACAACACAACACTGCCACTCGGGAAAGGGGCTGCTGCGAGAGGTTTGGTGTCGGGAGCTGCGGGAGGCCGGCGAGCCAGGGGCTGCTCAGACACGGCGTGGAGCAGTGACAAGCGCTGGGGGGAGAGAGGAGGCTGGGAGCGAGGCTAAAAGGTATGCAGCGGGGGGAGTTGCGGAAAGAGGGCCCGAGAGCCCACGCCACGCGCGGGAGCAGGGCTGAGCCGGGGAGCAGCACTGGGCTGGGCTAGCTGGGTGCTCCCCGGCGGCAGCGTGCTGGGGCTGAGCGGCATCCGGCGCACTGTCTGGCTGAGCAAGCTGCTGCCGCTGCCGGGCTTTGACAGCTTGGCGGAGCAGAGTGAGCAGAGTTTTATGGTAATTGCGGTTCTCCACTGGTGAAGCAGACAGTGCAGTAGGACTGCATGGTCACCTGTGTTGATCAGCTCGCCACACTGGCCAAACAGGAAATGAAATTCAAAAGTTCCTGGGGCTTTTCCTGTCTACCTGGCCAATGCATCTGAGTTGAGAGTGCTGTCCAGAGCGGTCACAATGGAGCACTCTGGGATAGCTCCCAGATGCCAATACCGTCGAATTGCATCCAGACTACCCCAAATTCTACCCAGTGAGGTCGATTTTAGCACTAAACCCCTCGCCAGGGTGGGGGGGAATACATAAATCAATTTTAAGAGCCCTTTAAGTTGAGAAAACAGGCTTGGTCGTGTGGAAGGGTGCAGGGTTAAATCTACCTAACGCTGCTAAATTCGACCTAAACTCATAGTGTAGACCAGGGCTAAGGCCACAGAGCACATGCGCAGCCGCTCCATGACTATTACTACTACCATTTGCAGTAGCACCGTGTGTAGTAACTGCTTTTCACTTTTACACAGGTGGTTTTAGCAAATAAGGATGAGATTTGCAAAAGCACTTTAGGAAGTTAGGCACCTTGGAAAATCCCACTCAAAGCCATTTTCCATGTTCTGATCTCAACACTTGCAAATTTCCCTATGCTAAAAGGTTGCAGCCAGCCAGGCCAGCACCAAAAGAGAGCTAGTTGAAGTGGTGTGGGTAGGATGCCTGCAGATGAACTTATTCAGCACATTTGCTCAGTAGGGTCTACTGGTGAGGGTCTTGTGAAGGGCTAACTGGGGAAAGGGAATTCTTGGGAAAAGGGGGTATAGCGAGGGAGCTTCTATGTCTCACTGACCCCTGATTTTCAGAATGACCTTCTGGGGTCCATCCTTATCCAGGCATAGGGTAGAGCAGCCTTCAGGCACCTTTTCTCCCACTCTTTTATCATCTACCAGTGCTAGTTTAGGGAATCTGGCCCACTGTGAGCATCTCTGAGAAAAATGTGGCATTTTTATAGTCACTTTTCAGAGATGAGCCACGCTTTAAGTCAAAAGGAAAACATGGAGAAACATTCCATTCAGAAAGCATTTCTTCCCTGTATATTTTATTTCTCTTACCTGTTTTTAGTTATTAAGAAAAAACAGGTTTCAGAGTAGCAGCCGTGTTAGTCTGTATCCGCAAAAAGAACAGGAGTACTTGTGGCACCTTAGAGACTAACAAATTTATTAGAGCATAAGCTTTCGTGGGCTACAGCCCACTTCTTCGGATGCATATAGAATGGAACATATATTGAGGAGATATATATACACACATACAGAGAGCATGAACAGGTGGGAGTTGTCTTACCAACTCTGAGAGGCCAATTAAGTAAGAGAAAAAAAACTTTTGAAGTGATAATCAAGATAGCCCAGTACAGACAGTTTGATAAGAAGTGTGAGAATACTTACAAGGGGAGATAGATTCAATGTTTGTAATGGCTCAGCCATTCCCAGTCCTTATTCAATCCTAAATTGATTGTATCTAGTTTGCATATCAATTCCAGCTCAGCAGTCTCTCGTTGGAGTCTGTTTTTGAAGTTTTTCTGTTGTAAAATAGCCACCCGCAGGTCTGTCATTGAATGACCAGACAGGTTAAAGTGTTCTCCCACTGGTTTTTGAGTATTATGATTCCTGATGTCAGATTTGTGTCCATTAATTCTTTTGCGTAGAGCTGTCCGGTTTGGCCAATGTACATGGCAGAGGGGCATTGCTGGCACATGATGGCATATATCACATTGGTAGATATGCAGGTGAACGAGCCCCTGATGGTATGGATGATGTGATTAGGTCCTATGATGATGTCACTTGAATAGATATGTGGACAGAGTTGGCATTGGGCTTTGTTACAAGGATAGGTTCCTGGGTCAGTGTTTTTGTTCAGTGATGTATGGTTGCTGGTGAGTATTTGCTTTAGGTTGGGGGGTTGTCTGTAAACGAGGACAGGTCTGTCTCCCAAGATCTGTGAGAGTGAGGGATCCTCTTTCAGGATAGGTTGTAGATCTTTGATGATGCGCTGGAGAGGTTTTAGTTGGGGGCTGAAGGTGACAGGTAGTGGTGTTCTGTTATTTTCTTTGTTGGGCCTGTCTTGTAGGAGGTGACTTCTGGGTACTCGTCTGGCTCTGTCAATCTGTTTTTTCACTTCAGCAGGTGGGTATTGTAGTTTTAAGAATGCTTGATAGAGATCTTGTAGGTGCTTGTCTCTGTCTGAGGGATTGGAGCAAATGCGGTTATATCTTAGAGCTTGGCTGTAGACAATGGAACGTGTGGTGTGTCCTGGATGGAAGCTGGAGGCATGTAGGTAAATGTAGCGGTCAGTAGGTTTCTGGTATAGGGTGGTATTTATGTGACCATTGCTTATTAGCACACTCCTCAATATATGTTACATTCTATATGCATCCGAAGAAGTGGGCTGTAGCCCACGAAAGCTTATGCTCTAATAAATTTGTTAGTCTCTAAGGTGCCACAAGTACTCCTGTTCTTTTTTAAGAAAAAACAGGAGTTCATCTGATCCTGCCCTGAATTCTTCACCTGAAGTCATAATTAGGGTGACCAGATATCCCAATTTTATAGGAACAGTCCCGATATTCAGAGCTTTGTCGTATATAGGCACCTATTACCCCCCACCCCGTCCTGATTTTTCACACTTGGTATCTGGTCACCCTAGTCATAATCCTCCATTGTGATGTCACAGTTAGTTACTATGGCAATAATTACTAAGAAATTGACTAAGCAGAAAGAACAGATGAAGTTATAAGCAAAAAGCAATCCAGTTTTCTTGAAATTATCTCTTGCTATAACTAAAGCAAGGGAAAAGAAAACAGAAAACACATGATAGTACAAAGTGACAATATTTTTCCTTAGTTCCTCAATCCTTTTTAACCTTCAGATAGATTGCTGCTAGCCAGAAGTAAAAATAGCCTAGGAAGTAAAGTATTTATAGATATATACACACACACACATCCATGTTCACAAAGTAAAATATGTATTTGTTCTAGAAATATACTTTGGCATTTGAAACAGCCTCACTGGCTCTATCTTTAACCATGTGAACATCTTACAATGTTTCATCTTGGCAGAAGGTTTTGGTGGTAAAATAATAATATGAAATCAGGGAGACACAAAGCAAGATTAGCTAATAAAACAGCATCAGATATAAAATATTTTAGTTCTCAAAAGGTGAAGTATTGTGAGCAGACCAGAGAATGCAGATAAAGCCATGTCAGGGATAATTTATTCATAAACGATCCTTTGAATAGTGAGTTTGGAGAGTCAGTATATTTTCTTTATCTTTGGGCCCTTTTGGTTGGCCAATGATTCCATGTGCTTTGAAATAGTCAGAGGTAACCTACATTAGCAGCAGTGTCCTTTTGATTTCAGGGCTGCCAAAAATGGGGAATAAAGGGGAGAGGTTTCACAGAATGAATGGAAGATGGGCAGAATGTCTCTAAATTAAAATAATAAAGCTTCCTAAATATTTTTCAGGTCTCTTAAGGAGCAGGGTGTGTTCGGATGTGTTTCAGTTGAGCAAAACCAGAGATTTTTTCAAACCATATAATCTATAACACTGTACACTAGTATGGCCTGCAAAAGACAGGTTCTTCTACTTTTCAACATAATTCTTCTGTGTCTGATTTCTGGACTGGCATAGGTATAATCAGTATCAGCATCACTTCATTTGTAATATTACTATGTATAGCAATAATATTAATACTATATTATTACGATTATGCTGCTTTTATTATACAGTTATTATGTATAGTAATAGTGATTTTATTATTATGTTTTTAAATTGAACATATGAAATGCCAATACAGTATTACTTGTGGTCAGTCCAGTGTTATTCTTTGGCTATGAAACTTCACAGATTTATACATCAGCCCTTCCCATACATGTTGGTTAGGAATAGAGTGTCTTGTGTATGCTACAGTGAACTTTAAAAAATTCAACATACGACTCGTCTTTTGTTTTTCCTCTACCAGCCAGAGTTACAAAACAGAGACAATGTGCATGGACTATGTAGCAATGATGGCATTAATTTTCACTCTTTAGTAAGAATGCAGTCAAATCTGATCAACAAGAGAATTTAAGACAAGAACTTTAGAAACAAAGAAACTCACAAGGTATGTCAGAACTGAGTTGATCAACGTTAACAAAATGAATTCCCCAGTTCATGTATTGAACCTTAGAATTCTCTCCCCCAGATAACGTGTATACTGTATTTATAGTAGCATTATACTGTCACTCTCCTCAACTTCAAAAATGATCACATTTTATTTATCCTTTTAAAATATTTATTCTGATGAAGAGCTAAAGGCTAGATGGAATAAATGAAGAACTATCAGTTGGAGGTGAGGGAAGCTGTAAAGGTCTAGAGCCTATTCCGATAAACGTTCAAAAATCCACAACTCTCTTTGTTCCAAAAATTGCATGAGAATAGTTTCTCTTATGAGAATTTCAGTATTTTCTGGTTTTATTCTGCCCCAATACCAAATGTTAAGATAGACTCCTGATTCAATTGTAAATGGACTAAACATTCACTGAGGAGAAATAATTCAGTACATTGAATACCAGTACATAATATCCTACACACTGTGTGAAAACAACACTTTCCTTTTCTTGTGTATCCTCAGGCCCCATTTCGTGAGGAAACACTTGGGGGATATGAGTTAGGAAGTCCCTTAGGAAACGTAGTGTGATAATTGGATTTGAATTCTTGTGATTCATTGATTTGATCACCAGATTCCCAAATAGGAATAGCAACAAAATATGAATTGCTCTTTCTTTGTCCATCCATGGGAATATCCGCGTGTTCAGTCACCTGCTTTCTGAACCCACGAGAAAAATATTAAGTAAAACTATACATTGCTTTTAAAAAATCAGTATAAGATGGACAGAGGTAAAGACCTAATCCACTGTGTGATGTGCTTTATTGGTAAAAAAACTGAGATTTTCCCTGCAATTTAGTTACAAATGTCTTTGTTTATTATCCTTAAATGTTCTACAATGTTTTTGTATGAAAAAATATAGAATGAAGAGGCTTGTATAAAATACAAACTACAACAACAAAAATTAGTGTTTGGTAAAGGTTATCCCTTCGGGCTAGACTTTTCAAAGGAGCCTAAATGACTTAGGTCAGGGGTTCTCAAACTTCATTGCACCGCAACTCCCTTCTGACAACAAAAATTACTACAGGACCCCAGGAGGGGGACCAAAGCCCCACTGCCCCAGGCAGGGGGGCCAAAGCCCCAGGCAGGGGGCCTGTACCCTTAGCCCTGCCACCCAGGGTGAAGCCCTCAGGCTTGGGCTTTGGCCTTGGGCCCCAGTAAGCCTAAGCCAGCCCTGATGACCCCATTAAAATTGGGTCACGCAACCCACTTTGGGGTTCTGAACCAAAGTTTGAGAACTGCTAAGTTAGGCACAAATCTCCCATTGAATTTCAATGAGAGTTTGGCATCTAGCTCCTTAGGTACTTTTGAAATTTTCAGCCCAGATTCCCAATCAAGTTCAGTCTCTTATGGGTTGTAATAATTGTTCTTTTTTAGAAAACTCACCCAAATCACTATAGTGAATGACTTTTTATGTGCACTTGCAAAAACTGGACAACTACATGTTTCTTGTGTATCTTGTGGCCATACAGAAGATGCACAACTACCATTAACTACTATAATACACAGTCTGTCTGCTGTAAGAAAAGGAGATTGCATGGCACATGCTCCCTGCTAGACAGAAAGGATTTGGGGATGAAAGGCAGGAAAAGGTTAACAGCAAATGTGCTTTAATCTAAGAACAATACTCTGAGAGATAGGCAGAAAGCTATGGCTTCAACAAATGTCTGAAACTGAACATTTTTTTGTGGTAGCAAATCCAGGATTCATCCTTGTCTCTCCTTAGTGGGGAGGTGAAGTCTTGGTCTCTAGGACTTGGATTCTGAGACATCTAAAGAGTTGTACATTTTCCCTTGAAAGTCAAGGGGAGCTGGGAGCCTCCTTCCCCTTAAGTGCCTTTAAAAATCCTGGCAAGAATGTTTTGACCACAGTACACCAATCAATTCTAATGTATATCACTAATGCAAGCCTAACAAGAGACTCCATTTTCTGACTTCAGAGACAAAGAAGAAAAGTTACACTGGGAGAAGCATAAACAGAAAAGCACAAGATTAAAGTATTGTACAAGGGGAAGCTTGGTTTTAGGTGACTCTAAATCATCCTGATCTTATTGCCACACAACATGACTAAATATAATAGAGACAAAAAGAATTGTAAAAGCAAAAAAAAAAACTGACAAAAAGGGGATGCAATGCATGACAGTTCGTTAGCAAAAGTTAGGCTAACTGTAACCCTAATAACGCAAAATTTGTAAAAGCAAAAAATATGTAAAGCAAATAAAAAAAATGTATAAAAAATTGTTGCGACCTTGTGTAAATAATATGGAATGTAGACTAAGAGTCTACATTAGTAAGCAAAACAAAATATCAAAATAACCTATTTATAAACAAAATGCAGCTGTTGCTCATTATTGTCTGTAACAAAAGGTATAAATGCTTGCTGTAATTGTTTACCTGTTAAAAGACCTGCTTAGCTCTCTCCCTCTGCGCAATTGTAAAAGTTAATAAAGCATCTGACTTGCTGTACCCAAACAAATAGTAAAAACTCTGTTTTTCTCCGACAATTTGGGGGCTCGTCTGGGATGGCAACGCCCGCAGAGGCACCGGCAGCTGCTAGGGATCGTTCCCCTTCGAACCCCATGGTGCCACAATAGAGGTAGGAGACCTTTTGAAATCTCTATTGGGGTGTCGAAGGAGGACTGTCCGTGGGGCCGTCTGTCCCTGTTGGGCTCACGCCATCCAAACTTATTGACTGTGCAGCAAGGTCAAATGCTGAGCGGCTTAGGGGAATTGTTGCCGCCCCCTGTATGCATATGCGAGGTGCATAGGTATGCACCGGTGTTAAGGGGTTGTTACCGCCTCAGAAGGGGTTTTTACCGCCTCGAGTAATGCATCGAGGTACTTGAAAATAGTACCTGGAGGTACTTGAAAATAGTACCTGGAATAAGGCCTTGGTGTGTGTATGTGTGTGTGTACAGCAGTGTGAATTGAGTGTTACCGGAAGACGCCCAGAGTACTCTGCAAAGTCTTTTGGCTCGTGACCAGAACTACTCTAACGCAAGCCCGGTAACTAGAGGATCTTTTAGGAGATCTGACCCACGGTACGCTAACTCGGCCTGGCATCGTCCGGCGAGGAGGCTACCTGGGTGTAGAAGTGTGTGAACCCATCTTCCCTCCCCTTTTCCTCTCCGTGTAAGCCACTGACAGTCTGATCATCTCACTGGATGCAACAGAGTAAGCGGCGCCGTCTCTCTGAGACTAGCCGACGCTCTTTGCTGAAGGGAGGTGTAGAAGGGTCGTGGCCATCCTCGTTAGCCTCTCCTGTGTGAGTACCCTGTAGGGAGAGCTCCTTAGTTTATGTGCCGCTAGAGCGGACAGGGCATCCTCCCTGTGTGTGTGATTGGAAAATGGGTGGGGGGCAGTCTAAGGATTCCCTCTCACCCACTTTTGGGTACCCCAGCTTATTTCATGTACGTACATTATGGTCCTAAAACCTGCAGGTATTTAAAAAATTGGAATCATTACACGCATGAAAATTCATCTAAACAATGCCCACTAAAAGGTACCTTCAATCTAAATAAAATCATACATCTCAAAGAAGCTTTTAATCACCAAAAAGCCTCTGACACACAATGGAAGCAATTTGTCTATTAAGAAAAGGAAGGGGTTAATTTAAAATTCAGCTTGGTCCAAAAATAAAAAAAAAGTTAATCTGCGTTCAAGGTCAAGAATCAATTCAAACCAGGCTAAGTACAAAAAAAACCTGCTTTCGGCCCCAGCTGGCTGTAAAAAAATATAAACATAGTCAAACCAAAGGCAATACAAGTTACAGTGCTAAAATTACATTTGCAAAGCTTAACTGTCCAGTGAGATCCAACAGTCTGCCTTTGCGACCCTGGAGCCGGCGTGGTTTGGGGACGCTAAAGAAGCCACAGGCAGCCGGCCTGGACTGGAATCACTGAAAAGATGCCCCAGGAGACCTCAGGGTGTAAAAAAACTGCCCTCCCAAAAAAGAAAGCAAGTTGAAGATTGCGCAGCACCTTCTCTAAACATTATACACAGACGTGGCCAGTCTGGACGTACATGTGTGAGTATAAAAGTGTGCCTACTCTCAGCTGCAGTAAATCTGAAAACCGAAAAGGGATTTAGCATTCCTCTCTCCACCCCAGTTGACCGGAAAGGGTGTCAGGTGGATCTACCCCAGTCGTAGCAGGACTGGGCAATAAAAAAGTTAAAAAAAAAAAAAAAGTTGTGTACTTAATAACTAAAATTAAGCAATTAAAAGCATAGAACATAAACCAGGCAGCAACTCAAACCTATGCCCAGGGCAAGTTGCAAGCCTTGAAACAGGACTTCCAGGCAAAAAAGAAAGCACTGGCTAAGCAAGTACCGGTCCTTCAGGAACTTGTCAAAATTTAACCATTTATGTTTGCATATGCTGTAACAGCAGTGTGTTTGCCACACAAAAAAATTAAATAGTTAAACGCCAATGGGCCATGCGTTTTGCCCAAGTGGCAAGCCTCACGAGAAAGGACTCGGGTAGCCTTGTAAATAAAAATGTTTAAAAAAAGAAACCAGGAAGGGTGGGGGCTAGTTAAGAAGCCCACCCTCCTATCTAAATTGGTAGTAAAAAAGCCGGTGCCCATGGAAGGAACGGTTCAGCAAAAAAAGCAGGATCGGCCCAAGCGGGCAGGCAATAAATAAAAAAATTAAAAAACAGGTTGAAAACTTTAAGGGGATAGTAAAAAAAAAAGTAAGTAATTATAAGCATGGGGATTTCAAATCCCCAAAATAATAATTGGAATGATAAAATGTGTGTAAGACAAAGTCTTTGTACCAAGGTGCAAGGCTCTCCTTTCTTCTGCTAAATAAAGCAACTCTTCCTTATCCCTGTCTGGCTGTTATTGGCTCTCAGCTAGGTGGACCCGATATTTCGGTGACAGTTACTGGCGACTCCGGTTAATGAATTTCTGTCTTATACATTTGAGCATTAGGTGTGTGGACGGAACTAAGCCTCTCATTCGTAATTCCTCAGAGTGGAAGCCATCGCGTGCAATGAAGCTCTAAGGTTGAATTGGAATCCTTCTGTCCCGTCCCCTGTAGCGGTCAGTATTAGTAAAAATTCCTGTAATAGGATCCTATTAAGCCATAATTCCCTCTGTTCTCTGTGTAATTCTCTGTTAAAGTGTCAGCAGGCAAATGGGTGGGTCTCTGGTAAAACCCTCTAAAAATAGCCCTTTAAATTATATGTTAAATAAAAGGCAATCAAAAGTCTAAAAAAGTTAATTGTGACCCTTTTTAAGTAAAAATCTTTAAGCTGTAAATAGCTTTAAATCTAAAAGCAAGCCAAAAAGCATCTGTATTAATGCAATTTTCTAACTAATAAGGTAAAAGCCACTGAAACCTGGGCTGCCTATAAAACAAATACAAAAAAATATGGGGTAATTCCTCTGTTTTGTCTAAAATCAACAAAAGTATGTGTATATAAAAAAAAATATTTTAAGCAATGACTAACTACCCAAAAGGGGTAGACCTCTGTTCTTTTGTCTTTCAAATCATCAAAAAAAACGGATGCCAGCTGAACAGCATTCAATGTACCATGCATTTACTGGTACAATAGGAATTATTTTTGTGTTCTTTGTCCTGTCTTGTGGTGTTTGTCTTGTGGCCAAAATTGTTGGGTTTAATATTTTCATAAAACAGTCTAGTTCAAAATTAAATAGAAGGGTTAAATCAAAAAGCAAATACTTGTTTTATTCAACTTAAAATACAAAAAGTGTTTAAATAAATCAAAAAAATGTAATATACTAAAGTCTAATACATTTGCTTAAGTAAAAAAAAAAAACTTCATTGGCCAAATCTTTTTTAATTAAAAAAATTGTTGTTAAAATTTGCATACCAACAGTCTTTAAAAGCAAGGACATAAAAGGTTAACCCACTCCCCATATTGCCCATGGAATCCTTCTGGCTACCTCAAATTTCTAGCCAAAGGGCTGGGAAGGAAAAAAAGCTATTGGACACCAGAGGTTGTACCGAGTGGACTCCTCAAAAGTGGGTGTGCTTGTCCTGGTTTGTTGCTCCAAAGCTCTGTAATAAAGTTATTTTACTAAAAGGGTGTACATGGCATACATTAAATAATAAAACTAATGTACTGTATAATAGCAATATGTGTGTGTTCATTATTAAAAAAAGGTATATAAGTAAAAAGTAAAAGTTTCCTTTGTAGGTTAAAAAAAGCCAAAAAAAAAAAAAAATAAGTTAACTAAAAAAAAATAGCTAGCAAGCTCAGTCCAAAGATAAGACGCTGGCCCCATCCAAGGATACTACCCATAGCTAAGACTTGGCTGACAGCCAAGAAAAGGGGGGCCTGAATGTGCCCAAGCAACTGTAAGATCTGCAAAACACTGCCAGGCATTAATAAAATGTGTTAGATTTCTTTTCTCACAAATAAAAGAAGTGCTACCCAAAGACCCTAGCAGCCCTGCCATTCATTAAAACAAGAAGACTAAGTCTACGTAAAGTCTACGTAAAGTCTTCCAACGAAAGACTGCTTTGGCTCCACACTGGAAAGGCCCTTTCCAAGTCCTGTTAACCACCAACACCACTGTAAAGTGCCAAGGACTACCTGCCTGAACCCATGCTTCTCACTATAAAAAGACCCCTCCACCTCGAAAGGACTCTCCGACTAACAGTAAGCCTATTTCTCCTTCTAGCTCTGCTGTGTCTTCTGGACAGCAAAAAAAAATAAAAATAAAAAAAACAAGGTAATGTGCTAGTAACCTCTCCCCTGTATGATGCTAAACCACACTGTTTCAAAAAAAAAAAAAAGAAACACTTGCTTCATTGAAACCACAAAGTCCAAAAATTCCTGACTACAAAAGACATTAAGAACTGACCCTAATAAAAAAACAAAAAATTATACACTGGCAAAAAAAAACTTGTGGGACCCATGCTTGGAAACGTAGTATTGATTGAATTTTGGGGTTTATTCTACAGGCTGCGCCCTGTGTTTTGAATAAGTCCTTCAGCATGTATTGCCCTCCCTAATTGGATTTTAAATAATAAGTACCAAAGGCACCTTGTTGCCATTGCCCCTGCCATCTCCTCCATTACACTATTACCCCTGTAACACATCCAAATACAGACAATGCCATATATTTAATAAAACCAATGACTAAGGCCTTCACACTTTAGTGATTTATTTAAATATTGTTTAAAAAAAATATTTTTAAGGTTCAAAATATCCCATATAAGCAAACAATTAAATAAATCAGTAAAAATAAAAGTATATAATATCACTACCAGTAAACCCCAAAAATCTGTAATTACAATTAATGGGTTCTATAGCAAATGTTCCTGGAATTTGCACTGTGTTAAATAAAAGAGGCCCTTATTGTTATTTGGTCACCCAATTAGTAAACAATCAAATGAATACCCAAAGTTTGTTTTGCCACTGGAAATTTTACCTGCATAAAAATTATTCCAGTAACTAATAATGTGACCTGTACCTTATTGCAATTAATATCAATGCCTCCCGAAAGTACATAAAGGTGTTCAACCAACAAATGTGGTATAGTACTACACCAAAAAAAAATGTATTAAAATATCAATGGACTGTAATTAATACTACACTAGGAACTGTTAAATTTTCATTGCCCTTATCCAGTTTCCAAATTACCTCTACATACCCAAATTGCTCACAGGGGGCTGCCATTAAATTAGCACAACAAAGGGCTTGGGTTATTTCCTCTAAAAAAAAAAAAGACTTGACCGGATCCCTTTGGGATGGGGCCAATAGTGCAGCAGCAGTTTAAAATATTTTTAAAAACCAAAAACATAATAAAAAATTGGGGCAACTAAAAAAGGCCATTGGTCTTGTTTCTAAAGTACAACTAACCCAGGTACAGGCTAAAGTTGGTAAGTTACATGTTATTTCCGCCCTTAGTTCTATGACCCAAAAGTTGCTAACAAAAATGGTATTAAATATCACTAAGGCTGGGAAGGCATTGCAGTGGGATCTAGCATGTTCAGAAATTCAGGATTCTGAATGACCAACTAATGGCCATTCGGAATGATCTAGAGCATCAGGCTTGGCCCACTGCCCTTACAAACACATCAAAAGTACCATCTGATCTGTGGCCATAAAGACATACTTAAAAACTTTCTGGGTGGAAGTGCAAACATTCTCAGTGCTCCTTCCAACCATATGGACCGGTTGGGGGGGTGTGGGCTCCCACATACCGAATCCTGCCGGGTCCATAAAAAGAATGCATGTGGAATTGGGTAATTCACCAAGACATCTGAAAAATTAGACCTCCTGGTATGCCCAATCAATTTTTAGTCAGTGCTCCTAAAATTACATCTAACATTTAAATGGGGTTAGGAAGTCAATGGACATTTTGGCCGTTAAAACCCCCACAGCTTCAGTGTATCCGTAAACTGAAGCCAGGAAAAGTTGTTACTCTTCATGACTACGTTTGCTAAAAGGGTAGGGGACAAAAAACTACCCTAACAGGACACTTATTTTTTTCAAGCTAATAATAGCTGTATGTATGTTAAAGCCACCACATTGCAAGACATACATTTTAATCTCATTACCACTGCAAGCAATCATATTATTTACTGGCCTGCAAATAGAATTTTGCAAGTAGTCCTTAAGTTCCAAATACCCTTTAATTGGACTAGTTTAGTACCTAATCAATTTCAAAATTTGCTTTCACTGTTACCAAAAATTCAAAAAATCTCTAAAGTACAAGGGCAAATTCACATGCTTCAAAATATATATCAAGTTAAAAAGTATGCCTTTCAAACAGCTAATAAAGTATCCACCTTATGTACTAAGTATAATGTATTGTGTTATATAACTAAAATTGTACAACAACCCCATCATATTATTGCTATGAAAATGTTATTGCTTATGTTGTTATTAGTTAGCTTAAAATTATGTTATTGTTGTTGTAAAAAACGTAATAATAGTAATACCTTTCATGTCCATGCTCATCATGCATTGTCATTACATCCAATCAAAACCCCTAAGGTTAAAGCATCTAATATCAAATCTAAATTCTAAAATTTAATGCAAATAAAAATTTAAATTTTTTTGTTGTCCTAGTAGTACAAAAGGGGGGGTAGTAAAAGCAAAAAAAAAACTGACAAAAAGGGGATGCAATGCATGACAGTTCGTTAGCAAAAGTTAGGCTAACTGTAACCCTAATAACACAAAATTTCTAAAAGCAAAAAATATGTAAAGCAAATAAAAAAAAACTGTATAAAAAATTGTTGCGACCTTGTGTAAATAATATGGAATGTAGACTAAGAGTCTACATTAGTAAGCAAAACAAAATATCAAAATAACCTATGTATAAACAAAATGCAGCTATTGCTCATTATTGTCTGTAACAAAAGGTATAAATGCTTGCTGTAATTGTTTACCTGTTAAAAGACCTGCTTAGCTCTCTCCCTCTGCGCAATTATAAAAGTTAATAAAGCATCTAACTTGCTGTACCCAAACAAATAGTAAAAACTCTGTTTTTCTCCGACAGAATCTACCCTCAATTGTGTCAGGTTTTAACTCAAATAAACCAGTTTTGGTGATAGAGGAAAAGTGCAGGGGGGGTTAAGTCTTCCTATCGTTTTCAATGTCATTATGTTATATTGCAACTAAAACAGCACCAGCAGGAGTCTTAATGAAAGACAAAAGCTGAGTGGCAGTGAGACTATTAAGGAGGACAGAAACAAGGGTACACTCATATTATTTGCTGTTTAACAGTGTGATAAAATGTATTTGTGGCCCTATTCTTAACCAACTTCCAGTACTGTATGCATTATTTATGTGACTCTCCCAGGTAACTTATACAAACATTATCTGTATTCATCAACAGAGAATATTTCCTGCCTCACAAGAGACCATTTGGTGTATACACAGTGGTGCTGCTCCAGTCATGAGGTGCATTATTTTTGTGTTAAACAAAGATGGTTTGGGATATCTGGTTGTGTCAGCCTGCAGTTACTATAAATGTGTCCATTACAGAAGCAATAACTGGAAATAATGGAAAAAATGAACTTGCGTTAACTTCTAAGCTCATTTACTATATGAACTGGTGGCATGTGCATTGCCAGTTTGACTGAAGCTCACTCCAGAAATTATGGACTCTTGATTCTATGCGAGCATGTGCATGTTACAAGAATTTTATATCTTTTCAATAAAAACATATTTTTAATGGAAACAAGATGAAAATAAATTTCCTCAGTTGCAAACTGGATTGTGGCACAATTATAGAGAGCTCAGCCATATAACTTTCATATAGATCAATGCCATTAGATTCCCAGGACAATTCTGTCTTTGTCTTTGCTGATATAAATGAAGTTCTCATGTTGAATTAGCTTAGCTAGGACAGAATTGCTCATGTCATGATGTAGATAAAGTGGTTTACTCTATCCTGTGCTCAGAAATGCAAAGAATAAAAGAAAAGGGGTGAGCAGGAGAACCATTTAGACAATTATTTAGTCTCCGTATGAAATGAGAACAAAACCTTACAGAGATTTAAGAAATCTCTAAAAACCCATAAAACACCTAATGTTTTTCTTTATATCTCATGTATCTCTTTCATGCCTCACTTTTTTCAGTATTGTCTATATTACACAGCAAAAAATGAGAGTTCTATGATTATTTTGCAATGAAGTGGTGTGATAAAAATGTATATTTTTTAATCCACGTCCATTTAGCTGACATATCATTTTGTTGTCAATCTAGCTATGGGGTGGTTTTCCAGATCTGCATAGCTCCAACACAAAGTTAGTTTTCAGCCAATAAATAACCTAATATCTAGGCTTCATATAAATGTGTTATGGGATCAAGATGCCTTTTTTAAATTGCAAACACAGAATGGGCTTCTTAGTTAGCCTCCATGCTGAATCAACACTGAATATCACCCTAAGTGGGACTTAACACCTGGGATAAAATCCTCACCTCACTGAAGTTAAGGAGAATTTTGCCATTGACTTCAATGGCACCAGGATTTCACCTCTGAAGCACAGGCCCAGCAGCTGCCATTAAAAACTCAGCATTTACCAATTGTTATGACACAATGGTAGCTGTGACAACACAACAGAGAGTCCTGTGGCACCTTTAAGACTAACAGATGTATTAGAGCATAAGCTTTCGTGGGTGAATGCCCACTTCGTCGCATGCATCCGAAGAAGTGGGCATTCACCCATGAAAGCTTATGCTCCAATACATCTGTTAGTCTTAAAGGTGCCACAGGACTCTCTGTTGCTTTTTACAGATCCAGACTAACATGGCTACCCCTCTGATACTGAGACAACACAGTTTCCTTCTATTTTTAGAGTAGGAGATAACTGTGGCAAGTGAGTGGTAACTGTGTGATGATACTTGGAATATGCTTTGTTTTTAATGGCTTCCACTCTGTTTCTATGCTTAACTAATACCAAATGACCCACTAAACCTAATATTCTATTTCAAGAAACAAAAATAATACACAATGCCGTGCCAAGCGTGTTCTGTGCCCAGTTCAAAGACTGAAATACAGCCCCCGCTTTTAACTCCTAATGCAAAACACGCCCCCAGAAATGCAATCACCACTAAGCAAAAAGGGACCTTCTTAGCCTTCCCTGAATCAATCTAATTAATTAGCTCATCCCAGCTTATCCTCCTTGCTTCTGAGTTCTCAATAGAAATAACTGCCCGATTGCTGAAATTCCTTTCATTAGCAGCCACAGTTACAGGAAGACAGCAAAAAAAAAAAAAACCCCCCACAAAAAAACAAAAAAAAAACCCCACAAACATACACAGTGTTGTTTCTGTATTTGGGAAGCTCACATTTATACATCCTTGGTGAATGTAGCTAAGGAGATCGTTAGGTGCCTTCACTTCCAAGTCATTCCTAATGATTTGCTTGCAAAAACTGGTGAAAAGCTCAACCTCATTGTCAAAACTCTCAGTGTTTCAATCCTCAGGGTAGCTGCTTGCTAACTTTTGAGCATGCCTCTTTAGGTATTCATTGCTGATACTTTTCAGTTTCTCGCCTGTGGAAAAAAAGCAAACCTTTCTCTGACTCCATTGTATTTAGCATCCTATCATTCAGTTGTGTTAATAGTGTGTCTAAGTGGGGACTAAAAGCCTCACTTTAAAGAACTTTTTTGGGATCTGATGACCTTTCATCCTTTGCAAATTAGCCTGGCATTACTTTCCTCCTTAGAGATCATTTCTCTGTGAATTGCATGGATATTTCGGTCTGTGAAGCAGGAGCTTCCTTACATGCAATGAACCCAGAAGACTATAGTTTTGCAAAAACATCTTGAAGGCTACCAAGTAAACCACACGCCATTTGAATGTCAAGATCTGTAATTTTTTACACACAATGTAAATTTTTTATATGATAGTATACCATGTCTCATCAGAAACAAGAAATGAAAACTCTGAAATGTTCATTTTCAAGCTATAATCTTCTGATTTTAGTTCTGGTGTAAGATTGTATGAAGCTTTAATCTCATCTAAAGTGTCAAGAATACCCTCAACCTGCTTTTGTAGTGGATGGACTGCCTCTACCCTTGCTGACCATCTCGTTGTGCTTTGGCATTTTAATGTAATTCTAGCATGCTTTTTCAATACATTCCAATGACTACTAGAAGTGGAAAACAGGCCCAAAATAAAACAAATTTGGGAACAACCATTGCAGCAGCTTCTCCAACAAGATTCAGTTTGTGCGCAGCATGTGTTGTGAAAGACATGTATTGAATTACCTGCTAACTTCAATTTTGAACACCTTAGAATAATAGAAATGTAGGACTAGAAGGTACTGGGAGAAGTCATGAACTCCAGCCACCTGGGCAGAGGCAGGACAAAGTAAACCTAGACCATCCCTGGTGTTTGTGCAGCCTGTTCTTAAAATTCTCCACTGGTGGGAATTCCACAGCCTCCCATGGAAGCCTATTCTAGTGCTTAACAACCCTTTTCATTAGAAAGTTTTTCCTAATATCTAACCTAAATCTCCCTTGCTGCATATTAAGCCCATTACTTCTTGTCCTACCTTCAGTGGACATAACGAACAATTGATCACCATCCTCTTTATAACAGTCCTTAACATATTTGAAGGCTGTTATCGGGTCCCTCCTCCATCTTCTTTTCTCAAGACTAAACAGGCCCAGCTTTTTTAACCTTATAGGTCAAGTTTTCTAATCTTTTTTCTTTTTGTAGCTTTCCTCTGGACTCTCTTCAATTTTTCCACCTTTGTATGCTGCAGCCATGTTCGCTCCATTGTCATAAGTTTCTCCCATGGAATCACTCATATCTAAACCACCTTTTATAGCTTCTCTAAAATCATCTCTGTAATACTCTCCCCTGTTTTGGTATGGATATCAATGAAATCTATAAAGCTTTCAATTGTCTTTGCTCTGTCTTTTGAAACCTCAGCCTTAACACCTGAGACATTTGTTGCATTTGGGGGAGGTTTGGAGTGCAATCAAACATAATAGAGAAGTATTTAGCTTTCCTAACCTTTTCAAAAGTAGTCTGCCATACTTTCCTTGAGATCCTACTGATGAATTTGGTTTGATAAGTATATCACTTTTGCAGTACAAACCTTAATAGCTTCCACATGATCTTGCAACACTCTATCGTACCTTGCAAGCAATTCAAGTAAACCATTGAATACCATTATAAGGATTGTCTAATTTGTCATCTGAACCTCTGAAAGCTGACATGCGTCTGACAAAGTGGGTATTCACCCACGAAAGCTTATGCTCCAATACATCTGTTAGTCTTAAAGGTGCCACAGGACTCTCTGTTGCTTTTTTCTGAAAGCTAGACACCTTTCACCAAAGTACAGCAAAATACCCAAGAGACAACACAAAATATTGTACCCCCATGTCCTTTTGTACCTTTGTCAATTGTATAACCCTTTTCCAACAGTTACGCCAGTTCCATCCAGCAAGTGACTGCCTCCACATGTGCCTTTGAACATTCATGTTGGCACACTTGCTCGCTAAAGTGGAAAAAGTTTGTGAAGCTGGTTTTATGGTTGACAAAAGAAGATGAGGAATTTGGCTGGAAAAACTAATAAGCAAAACAGAACAAGGTGGCAAGAGTCGAACTGTAAATCCCAATGTGGGAACCAGACTCAGGCTAGCTCAGTTCAAGCTAGCATGCTAAAAAGATCAGTATGGATGTCGCAGCATTGGTGGCGGCTCAGGCTAGCCACCTAGTCTGAGCCCACCCAGCCCCTTGGGCTTGAGCACTCCATGTGGGGCATTATACAGGGCCCCAAGCACACCTATTAGGAAATGGGATTTAGGTGATCTAGCCTAATGGTCAGACCAGTGGCAGTAAGGTCTAGTGATCAGAGCAGTGGCAGTCAGAGGCCAGGAACATCACGAAAGGCTAGAGACAGAGTCAGGAACCAGTAGTTCAAATCACAGGTCAGAACTGGAGTCAAACCAAGGGTCAGAGTAGGGTGACCAGATGCCAAAGATGAAATATTGGGACACCGGGTGGCGGAGAAAAAAACAACAACAACAAAAAAAGCCGCCAGAGCGCGCCCCCCGGCTTGCCGCAACCCTCTGCAGCCGCTGGCTGGGCCCCCCGGCTCTGCAATCAGAGATGCAGAGCTCGGCTGCTCCTCTGCCCTAAAAGGCAGCCTCTCTCCCGGCACGGGCTTGTCCCTCCTCTGCACACAAAGGCTGGTTCAGAAGGCAAAGTCCCGGGGGTTGGGGCTGGGAAGGCCGCAGGAGCAGGGGGCAGCGAGAACCCATCCAGGGCTGGTAGAGCCCCGCAAAGGAGGCACAGACCCCCCCCTTCCCCACCCTGTAGCTGCCATAAGCGCCAGTGAACAAACCGGAGCGCTCCCCTCTTGGTGAGTGTGGGACAGCTGAGCCGAGCCGAGCTGCTTCCTTCTTCCCCCGCCGCCTCCGCTCCACTCACGGGCGGGAGGTTTCGGGTTACAGCGCCCGCACCCCGGACCCCCCACAGCCGCCGCGCCAAGAGAGAGGCGCGGACTCGGAGCAACTGCCCAACCCTCCTCCCTCCATCCCTGCTCCGCTGGCCTCCAGGCGCAGCTGCTGCACCGCACCACCTTCTTAATCTTCATGGTGGCCGCGCCACACACGCTGGTGTCCGGCCTCCCTCCAGCGCTTGCGCCGCCACCATACAGCTGATTGGCGCGCAAGCCGTGTGCGTGGGGAAGAGGCGGGGCCAGGGCGGGGATTTGGGGAGCTATCCAATGGGGGAAGGAGGGGGCGGAGTCGGGCGGGGGGGGTGCGAGCCGGAGCGGAGGACAAAAATTGCTTCTTTGTCCAGTGTCCCGACCAAACATCGGTCGGGACGCGGGACAAACAAGTAAATATCGGGACAGTCCCGATAAAATCGGGACGTCTGGTCACCCTAGGGTAAGAGCCAGAAATGGTAACCAATGGTGAGGAGCAGGAACTAGAGAGATGAGGCAAGGATCAGGCACAGGGCGGGAACCAGGAACAGGGTTGGATGCAGATCACAGTAAATGGACAAAGAGCAGGGTCTGACATGGCAGGGAGTCTGCACAATTGCTTGGACAGCCCACCTGGCTCACTTCCTGGCTTAAGTAGTGGGTGCTAGCCCATCAGGTGACCCCAAGTCTTGGGTGTTCTGATAGGACTTCCTGTGGGACCTGGACCTTCCAGAATTACTGAGAAGCTGTTCTATCTGTCTCCCTTGGTGGCATCAGATTGACAGAGACTCAGGGCCCTGCAGCCCTGGGTTCCAAATCTACTGAAACTGTGGACCCATACCCTTGAATCCTTTTAACTAGACAGGGCCCCAAAGACACTGTGAGACAATATTATATATTCTCAGCACTTGTGCTAACTATTAACCAAACTACCAGCATGCTTTACACTCACACAAGATCACAGTGAACTGCATATAACCCCTGTTGGTTATACATGCAGTACCATTCAGAAGCGATGCCAAATATGAATAGTGTTGGTTATTTTCTAGAGATAATTGGAATAATTGGTGCAGGTGCTAGGAATAATTGAAGTAGATGTGTCTGTACCCTGAAAACAGGAGGTGAAAGGTAGATAAAAGAAGAGAAGAAACATCTGTAATAATTAGGGTCTTTTCTATTTGATGTGAACAAATGGGGTAGCAGTATAATCCAAATTTAATTTATGACTTTGGAATAGTTTAAGCTGCAAGTCTGTTCTCCGGAAGATTAATATACTAACCTTTGCCTTTCTGTATAGTGCTGATCTATCTTAGACTTATAAACACTAATTGAGCTGAGCTATCTGACATCTTACTGATTAATAATCAGAACCGAACTCTCTAACAATACCATTTTGGGGCACTAAATGGGGTTTCAAGTACAACCAAGATCACTTATGTAACACTCAGGACAAAAAAAACCCATTATTTTAACACTTATCTTCCTTGCATTTGCTAGCCAAAAAGTCTGGTTCTAAATTAACAATAGGAATTAACCAATTTCTACCAAAAAACAGCAAACAGAATCTGTCACTTGTGGCCATGTAGCCAGGATGAATGAATGAATGAATGTGGATAAGGTCAACTGAGGTCAAGTGAAGAGGGCAGTTACTGAGAAGGTGAGGGCCCCATGATGGAAGAAAAGAGCAAGAAATAAAACAAAATTAAAAAAAACCCCAAACTCAGGGCTCTTTGAACAATCCCTTTGCCCAATCTTGACATTGCAGCTTTACAAAGTGTTGTTATAGTATTTGGGGTCATTATTCTAGTATTTATTAGTATTTTTTCCAAGGGTTGATACTCCTCAAAGAGGAATTTAATTTGATCATTAGCCATACCTATAATTATGACATGCATGATATATATATTGATAGAGATACAGATGCCACAGCTCTCCATCTTTCTAGTGGCTCCTCATCTAATACCCATCTTTCTAAATATCAGTGTATCCATCTTGCAATGGAATTTCTTTAATATCTGATGTCAATCTGATGAGATTCAAAGGTAGGAGTGATTGAAGGTCAAATAACTTTTGGGTGAACCATGCTTTCTTTTGGAGAGCCATTTGAACCAATGTAGTTTTAGTGAGCAGCAGCAAAATCTATATTTGAAACATGGGGGGAGGAGGGGTCTGGTGAAAAAAAAGTTCATTTTTTCAGATCTCCCTACCCAATCTGAGACAAAAAATTCAGCAAAAGCCTTGGTTCCACAAGTCTTTCAGCAATGTATAAGCCTGCACAACTGTGAGTCGAGGCTGCGAATTGGTGCAAAAGAAATTAAGTATTAGACATAGGCTTCTTCATGAGCAGCTATATCAGGCCGTTTTCATGCCTTCTCCCTTATCCTTAAGAATGCAGGATAAGAAAGGGGTGAGGTTAGTCTTAGCTAAACTTTCTCTTCTTATAATTATCTCCTCATAGTAGGTAGGAGTAACTTGAAGACCTCTCAGCAGTGCTCCTTCAGGCAGAATTAAGTTCCTCTCTTTCTCTTGTCCTGCTCCTCACTTTTTACCATGTACTTATATTTGCAACAGTCCACACCTGTGCTATGAATGAAGAAGCCCTAAATTCAGCATAGGAACTGGATTTATGATTATACCTAATCCACAGAGTTAAGTGTGGACTTTGAATTTGACCCCTAAACTAAAAAACAAAATAAACGTATACATACACCACATACTGTAAAGCCATAGTGAAATGAGGAAATGTTCTGAGAACTACTGGCAATTCAACTGCGACTTTTTTAACTTTAAGAAATATACACATTTCTTGTTATGTCATCGCAGCCCGTCAAAGCTGTGCTAAAGGACATTTCTAGATCTGGATTTTCAACTATATTGTCATCTGTGAATTTGATTATCTTACATGTTATTTAGTGCTCTGAAAGGGCCAGATTGACAGCACGGGAAATTAAAGTTCTACATTTATCTACAAACAGGTACAGCACAGGCAGTAGGAGTTTTCCCATGCTTGTCCCACCATGTACTATTGAACCTTTAAGACAGATGGAGACTTGTTCAGTTTCTACATTAATTCCATCCTTTGCTTGAACATGGAGATTGCCAACTCTGTTGTTTCATGTTCTCCATTGTCACACTGAAGCAAAGGTACTACTCAGTGTTAGTGGTAGAATCTGGCCCAAAGGAATCAATCCACATTAATAGGAGACATCTAATAAGTCTTTCCTAGAGTTTTCTTCACAGAAGACTGAGAGGAGCAGTTTTCAAATTAGAAAAAAAACTAAAATATAAATCAAGATGATTTCCAAATGATTTAATTAACTGAAAATAATTGTTTTTCACACAGTTCTCCAGCAATATGTTATTTCAGTGACTCATTATGTTAGAACTTACTATATAGAACAGAATGCACTCAAGGGACACGGTTTGATTCCAAGCAATACTATTTTAGTTGGATTAGCAACTGCTGTTATAATGAGCCAGAGCTGGATGTAAGCATGAGTCTGTGGAACAGAGACTGTAAACTCTTATAAAAACAATCAAAGTCCAAGGGAAGGGCCATGTACCAGTACCTTTACTTATAAACACACTGTGGAACAGTAGTTGGCAATTGCAGGGTCCCAGTGCAATAAAGTATGTAGGAAGCATAACAGTGCACGAAAATAGAAGTAATTTACATGCAAATCAGATAGTTGCTAAAGGGAAAAGGTGTCATGATGGTTAAATCACATGAATGGCAGATGGTAGTTTTGGGGTCGGTTCCCAGCTTTGATACAGATTTTCTGTGTGCTAGGTTATCACTTTATGATCAGCCCTGAGCAAAGCATATCTTTCTGCTGTCCAAGGAGCAGCCCAGGAAGCAGATTGTGACTTAGAGGGTAAAAATCAGCTTTCTGGTCTCCTGCCTGTTCTAGGGAGAAAGCAAACTCCACTGAGCTTATACCTAGTGCAGCATGCATCATTACCTGGTATGCCAGTGCAACTATGCTGGACAGTGCTTTAGGGGCAGAGCCAGGGCTAGGGCTTTAAGAAGCACACCAGATATCACTAGATGTGCAAAAACATCATGCATTAGTGCCACTGCCTCTGACCCTAAAGCACACCCATAAAAGGGCTAGACAGAGCCTAGGCCTGAGTTCCTTTTGTTGTTTCTGTAAAATGGGGTCAATAATATTAGTTTACTCCACAAAGGGAGTTTGGAAAGCATGTCAGAGTCCTTGGATAGAGAGTGCTGTGTGCGTTTTACTGTTATGCAAGCTTTTATTGTGGGCCATATTACTGAAGAGACAGAGATAGGTTAGCCTCAAAAATCAGCTTTTGATTTACAAATCAAGAAAGTGTTACAGAACATATATTAACAGAAACATTTTCATGATTTTTAGTGTTAATAAAAATGGTTTAAAGGGACTGTGAGATTTAAACAATCCAGACATCAGTGCATTATGCTAGTACATGAGAACTGAGAAAATTAGCTGTCCAAGCAGCAGAAAAGGAGGAAGTAATTCTGATTTTTTAAAAATTTTGGTGTTATTGTGTTTACTTTTTTAAATTTAATATTCTGAAGTTTGATTCTTTCTAATCTGGGAGTAGTGCTTTAAAATATTTTATGCCTCTAATATCACTACAGAAATAGAGATAGGCCTGCAGGCATGATAATCATGAATACCACAGTGATATCCATGCTGGGCTGCATTCTGATCTCTGTTACTCTGGTGTAATTCCAGGATAGTGCCACTGAAGTCAATGGCGCATTGTGTCAAGGAAAAAGTTGTCTTCCTTAAGGCCAGATTGAGTCTGGCCTTCTCATGGGTGCACAAAGGGATGTGAGAGAGCACAAGGTCCTCCCTCCTCCTGTGCACTGTGGCTTGACACAATGGGCCTGATTCTGCTCTCATTTTATTCCAGTGGAACACAGGAATGATTCCAATGAAGTCCGTTCACTTGCACTGGTATAAAAATGGTATGAGAGTGAAATCAGGTGAGCATAAAGATTTCTCTCTTCTAGCACAAATCTTTCCAGAAGGGCTGAGGCAGGGCAGGGAGGAGGCAGGCTAAACCATCCTGAAAGGGGGCTTGGAGGGCAGGAGTGAGGATGGTGCCGTGTTCCCATGTAGCTGGCCAGACAAAGAAGCCCTGCATCCTGTATCCCTTGATCTTAGTCAGCAAGACATCCTCTGATGTAGTGTATTCCTTCCCACTCCACCTTTAACTAATCCTTAACTAATGTGATGTTTGGGGCATTAAGATGACGCAGCCTTAGTCTCAAAGTGATAGACTGTTGTTACTTTAAAATGACTTACTAAAATCAATCAGTGAAGGAATGAAATGTGTGAGAAATGAATTTTTTCTAGAGGGAATTTTGTGTATATCATTTGGAATACATGAATACATTTGTGAAAACAGTTTAGAGAGAATGTACTTTGGCCTCAAATGAGTTATGGATATTATGGAAGTCAAACATTGTGGCTTCCATTGTGTTGGCATCTGCCAGAATCAGTACTGGGCCAAATCCTGAAAGGTGCTGAGTTGTAGATACTTAGCAGCTCTCAAGATCTGGCCCATCTTGAGGAAGTGAAAAAGAGGACAAGATCCACAACGTAGTTCAATACAGTTCATGCTGTATTTAGAAATGTAGGAGTAAGCCACAATCTAAATGGGTGTAATGATTCCTGCTGCATCTTTAATCATACTATATCCTAGTCGTATTCTGTTCTAAATATTTATTAACTTTTCACAAAATATAATATGTTTAATAGAACTGGTTGGAACATTTTCAGGGGTGCATTTTTACCAGAATGTTTCACCAAAGCCAAAATGTTTTGCCGACATATAGATGGGTGTGGTAATATCTTGTATTGGGACAAGTTCTCTTGGTGAGAGAGACACACTTAGCTTACACAGAACTCTTCTTCAGGTCTGTGTAAGCTCAAACTCTTGTTTCTCTCACCAAGAGAAGCAGGTCCAACAAAAGATATTACCGCACCCACCTTGCCACAATGTTTTGCAAACACATAGGGCTGGTCTACTCTACGGGGGCAAGATTGATCTATGCTACGCAACTTCAGCTACGTGAATAATGTAGCTGAAGTTGACATACTTAGATCTACTTACCACAGTGTCTTCACCGAGGTGTGTTGACAGGAGATGCTCTCCTGTCGATTCCCCTTGCACTTCTCGTTGAGGTGGAGTACCAGAGTCGACGCTATAAATGCCCATAGATGGGTGAGGTAATATCTCTTTTATTGCACTGACTTCTGTGAGAGAAACAAGCTTTTGAGCGTACACAGACCTGAAGGAGAGTTCTGTTGTATGATCAAAAGCTTGTCTTTCTCACCAACAGAAGTTGGTCCAATAAAAGATATTATCTCACTCACCTTGTCTTTCTAATATCCTGGGACCAACATGGCTATAACAACATTGCTTGCAGACACATAGCAGTTAAGGTGGGATTTTCACCGTGATGGTTTCTAAGCTACAGGGTTACCTGGTTAAAGAGAGAGCGAGAGAGAGAGAGAGAGAAAGAGAGAGAGATTGACATGAACATAGTTCCGTTTTTGCAAAAAAAAAAAAAAAGGTTTTGTTTTCATTCCACTGCAGATCAAAAACAAATTTCAAAACTTCAAAAGTTGTCATGAAACAGAATTGTTATCTCTGAACAGCTCTGATGTTAAATATATTTTAAATGTGGCTGTGCATAGGAAAGAAAGCATGGCACTAAGTAGCCAAATTAATCTAATTAAAGTCACTGAGAATTGCATTGCTAACATTGTTCACACTGTTTTGAAATGTTTGATTGGTTTTGATCAGGGAGGGGCCCAATTTACAAAGTTCAGATCCACAAGTGTTTCTGGATCTGGATCTGAACACTATTCCAACAAGTGAAGAGTATTTTGTTCAGCCTATCTGTGATATTTAGATGCAAATTTGGTTTCCTTATCACCTGTCTCCCCTTCAAGATTGGGGGGCATTTAGATCTGAAGTTCTGGCTTCAGCTCATCTCTAGGCTACATGTGCAAAAAAGCAGTCACTGCACACTAAGGTGGGACCAATTCCATTACCAGTTACACTAATTTAAATCCAGAGTAACTCCATCTATGTATACTGTCTTATCTGAACGCAGAGTCCAACCTTTTATATTTAATACATTTTGGTTAGTGATATTCATTTTATTTATTTTTAATAATATGTTTATAACACCTTCATCCTGAAGGATTCAAATATACTTTAAAAACTTTACAGGCTGTACTATGCAAGAATCATTTCACCCATTACTGAACTGCAGCCACCTCTAGCATGGCACTTTATGGCTATTTAACCATGTAACACTACACAGCCAATCATTTGAGGTAGGCAGTGAAGAATATGGTATCTAGTTGAAACAGCAAGTATAATTTATGCAATTAGAAAGACATTTATTTCTGTCATAGACTGTAAACTTCAAGGGGAAAGAATAACTTTCCTTTTTCTATAATGCTCCATGCATAGTTATGTAACTATTATGTACGGTAGTGATGATGATACTAATAAGCAGTACAATAATATTATTGCATTATAGTTATATAAAATTACATTAAATTAGATGGATATGTTCATTATTAATAATACAATTATTGTTGTGTGTATAGCGCCTACCACAATTCAGCCCCAATCCATTTAGCTGGTACTGCAACTTGAATTATGAATATTAATCATATTTTATTATCATGCAGGATCCTACCCTCAAAACATGAAAATAGTCCTAAATACAATTATTATCTTCTGTACCACGTAAGCATTGAATTTTGAAGTGCCACATGTATTTGTAACTAGTCACTTCTAAAATGGCAACACATTTTTTAACAGGAAGGAAACCAAGGGATGTTAAATGCTTGTGAACCATAAAGGAAGTTACTGTATATTACAATGTGATTTTTTTATCACTTCTATTGGAATAATTTCAGATGCTTTCAAGTTTTAAGAGCTAATTAAAAGCAGCATCTATTATTGTAATGAATATATGTATAACCACACTGACTGTGAAAGAGGCAGATTCTAATCTCAGTTACACGTGTCAATCTGAAGTGTACTGAATTCAGTGAAGTTTCTCCAAATTTATATTGTTGTGCTCAGAAACTGTCCCAGAATGTATAATTGTTTTCGTCTCCAGTTTTCTTTTCTCTTCCTCTTGCCTTCCCCTACTTTTGTTTTTTACCTTTCATATTCTATTGAACAAAACAATTGTTTTGTATTCTTAAAGCCGCATCAAACATATATCTTTTATTTAGATGTAAGAGTCAGCTTTTCACACAGCTGTTAGAGGCTCTAGATCTGTTAGTTCCAAACTGATATTTAAGGAAAATTAGAAAGTCAGCAGATACAGACTTAATGTAAGTGGGCAAAGGGGAACACAAGACAGCAGAAAAGTAGAGAGATTCTAAGTTGCTGAGACAAATTTAGAACCAGCAAGAATTTGAGCAGTGACATTTATTATTACTACCAGCCTATGACAGGCAGATTCTGGATGACCTACAAAGGGGAAGTCACTACACACAAGCCTAGATAGGATAAGCAGTATGTGTAAGGCAAACTGTGTAGAGAGCTATCCAGTCAAACCATTTAATTCTTTGTGAATAAAAGGAGGAAAGAAAGAGATTTTTTCTCACAATACTGTAAGAAATAATACATGTCAAGAGAACACAGTGAAGCTGCCTTTCACATAGACACAAAGCGCACAGTTTGCTGCTGCCCCTTCAACCAACTTAACTCCTCCTAGCATTTTACTTCTCATATCTGCATTATGTGCTAATGAGGACTACATCTTTCCCATCCCATGTATGGGTGGATTTATAATGATGGGGCTTAATATGCCACTTCAGCAATCTGCAAAGGACTATAGTGCTGCCATGGAATGAAACTGTCATCCTTCCACTACCATCTCCCAAATGGGATCAATATACTGTCTGTTTCAGTAACAGGATGCATCCACATTATTCACTGGTCAGCCTTCATCACTGTTCATGAGTAGAGAGTGCTGCTAACCAACAGTGGAAGGCCATTAGAATTCAATCAATTTTCCACAAACTACCCTCTGTTGCATTCATGTTTGTGTTTCTTAAGTTTCTTTACACAGCATGGTATTGCATTACTGAATACAGGCTATGTGTCATACTTTAATAACCAATACCTTTGTCAGTGGTGACCTAAACGTTTCTCTCTTAATTCTCTGGAAATAGATTTTTCTCCAAAACAAAATTATTATATCTGAGTCTAACCCATTTCTCCAAGATGATAAGAATATCTCAAAGACTTCTTATTCTGTATGGATTTCCCCTCAGCCTCTACTCTATCTCCCTTTTCTTTCCTTTCCTTGACAAGTCTGCCCATTTTGTTTCTACAATACTTTGCTATTAATCAATAAACTGACTTATGGCACCTGTCACCTGAATGATGCTATTCAGCAGCACAATATGGGATTTTGATGGATTAAAGTTCTAGCCTGCATATTCTTGCACTTTGCTTTTGTATTAATTGTTTATTTCACAGCAAGTGTATCTGCAGGACAGCTGGCTCCCTCATAAGCCCCTTCATGTGGCACATGTCAAATGGCAATTGAAAATTCTCTCAACTTTGTGAGCAGGCATGTACCTTGAAATCTCAAGCTGTCAATCATACCCACAATATGCAATTGCTCTCATTCCTTCATGCATCTAAACTTCCGATCAAAGGGCTGGTAACAACAAATGTTGCCTTTTGAACTACACTGTAAATGTACAAATATGCTGGGTAATAAATTTTCCCCCTAGTCCCTACTGTTATAGCTATTTCTCAAGCACCTGCTGCTTTTAAATCAGGTCAGTTTGGACCTTTGGTCATTTCCTTTAAAAGTGTGTTGATTTTTAAACAGAAACTTCTCTATTAGCTCTTATCCTGTGCACAATATTTACCCTATTATAGGCACTTTTCTGCAAATCTGTATTAATAAAACAATAACAACAATAATAACAAAACCTAGTTGCCATATAGTGCTTTTCGTCAGTAGATCTAAAAGAATGTCAATACCAATATTATTAGATATTATAATATGTTATTTTAGGCATAGATTAAAAATACATTTTAAGGCACAGATGTGCTAATTAGAATCGTCCAGATATTTGCTTTAAAATGTAAAGGCCAGGTTCTGCCACCCTTACTCCATAAGCAATCCCATTGCTGTATAGTACTCCAGATATGTGGCCGGAGTAACGGGGCTCTCTGAGGAAGAGGTCTTCTGCTGATGAAAGTAACCAATCTAACTCCCACTACATATGATGCAGAGAAAGTCAATGAAAACCTGTAGAAGTGAATGAAATAAAGTAAGCTATATTGGCAGACAAAAAGCATCAGTAATGGAGGGCACCTGAAAACATGAGGGCACTGAGGGTTGTTGGTAAATCCAGAAGATGGTTATTTACCACCTCTGTGCATAAGGATGCCAATTACAAGAGCGGGGCATGAGGCATAAAGTGAGTGCACTAGGCACAGGGATTGGGTACTGCTCTACAGGGGACTGAATATTGCTGGCCACTACTCTGTGTTTATATTTACCTCCCCAATGTCTACCTGTGATGGGGAGTGTGGCGTGATCATCCTGTAAACTAGATGGGCGAATTTTCCTCTGTACCAAGGAACTCCATTCCCCAGGAGCTTGGGAGGATTGTATCCGGGCTTCCGGTGATTCCTGGGGAAGTGGAGACACAGAAGGACGATGGGATCTGAGCTCCCAGACCTGCCTGGCCTCTGATGGAGATGGTGCTTTTCAGTTTGATTGCATCCCTGGATAAGAGCTTAGGTTTTGGATGTGGGTCTGGGGAAGCTATGGGGAGAGCTAAGAGCTGGATGAGGGGCAATGTGGGGGGAAGAGCACAGGTCTGGGTATGGGCAGCAGGAGGGGAGTGTGTGTGGAGCTGGGTGCAGGAGGGAGAGATGCAGAGGTAGCATGAGAGAGCTCAGGACTGGGTATGGGGGAGTAGCAGGGGAACAGTTTAGGTCTGGGTGCATGGGCAAGGGAAAGAAGTATGTGGGGCTGGATGCAGGGCAGCAGAGGGAGAGCTCGAGAACCCCTCCTATGGAAAATTCTGGTTGTGCCCCTGATTCCAGGAACTTATAATATTCTGATACAGGATATTAATATGTTAAACAAGGAATTGGTGTTCTTGTACATAGAGTTAATTAGATAATATCTGGCAGATTAAATCTTGATGTTTGCCAGTTATCCCTTTGTATTACAGAACTTGTAATCAGTGCATCAAGGAATTCTGAAATATTTTCAGATCACTGAGTATTTTGAGGCTCTCATCCCAGCAGAACTGTGTATGCCAAAGAATGTGAAGGAAGAAACCAAGGGACAGCCAAAACAAGTAGAGTTACTGGATCTGATTATACACATATAAAGAAGAAAATACATGAAATGATAAAGCCTTTATGACTGTCAAGGAATAGGGCCAGAATATTCTCACTTGATGGTTCATCCTAATTTGTGGCTGTAGAGCTACTGTAATTCAGAAATGGGTACCATAAACCTTCTGTGCCCATCTCTCTCTATTCAGACATTTGAATTGAGAAAATCTGAGCATAGTGGAGCTGCTGATGAGTAACTTTATGTATTTTTGGTGTCAAGTATCAGGGGGTAGCCCACAATATGCCAACATTTTTATAGCTGACTTAGAACAATGCTTCCTCAGCTCTCGTCCCCTAGCGCCCCTCCTCTATTTGCGCTACATTGATGACATCATCATATGGACCCACAGGAAGGAGGCCCTTGAAGAATTCCACCTGGATTTCAACAATTTCCACCCCACCATCAACCTACACCCACACAAGAGATCCACTTCCTGGACATTACAGTGCAAATAAGTGATGGTCACATAAACACCACTCTATACCGGAAACATACACTGACCACTATACTTACCTACATGCCTCCAGCTTCCATCCAGGACACATCACACGATCCATTGTCTACAGCCAAACCCTAAGATACAACTGAATTTGCTCCAATCCCTCAGACAGAGACAAACACCTACAAGATCTCTATCAAGCATTCTTAAAACTACAATACCCACCTTGGGAAGTGAGGAAACAGATTGACAGAGCAAGATGGGTACCCAGAAGTCACCTACTACAGGACAGGCCCAACAAGGAAAATAACAGAACACCACTGACCATCACATACAGCCCCCAGCTAAAACCTCTCCAGCACATCATCAACGATCTACAACCTATCCTGGAAAATGATCCCTCACTCTCACAGACCTTGGGAGGCAGGCCAGTCCTCACATAAAGACAGCCCCCCAACCTGAAGCAAATATTCACCAGCAACTGCACACCACACCACAGAAACACTAACCCAGGAACCAATCCCTGTAACAAACCTCGTTGGTTACTCTGTGCCCATATCTACTCTACCGACACCATCAGAGGACCCAACCACATCAGTCACACCATCAGGGACTCATTCACCTGTACATCTACTAATGTTATATATGCCATCATATATATATGCCCAGCAATGCCCCTCTGCCATGTACATTGGCCAAACCGGACAGTCTCTACATAAAAGAATAAATGGACACAAATCGGACATCAGGCATGGTAACATACAAAAGCCAGTAGGAGAACATTTCAATCTTCCTGGATGAATTAAAATTCATTTGCAAATTTAACACTATTAATTTGGGCTTGAATAGGGACTGGGAGTGGCTGGCTCACTACAAAAGCAGCTTTGCCTCTCCTGGAATTGACACCTCCTCATCAATTATTGGGAGTGGACTACATCCACCCTGATTGAATTGGCCCCGTCAACACTGGTTCTCCACTTGTGAGCTAACTCCCTTCTCTTCATATGTCAGTATATAATGCCTGTATCTGTAATTTTCACTCCGTGCATCTGAAGAAGTGGGTTTTTACCCACGAAAGCTTATGCCCAAATAAATCAGTTAGTCTTTAAGGTGCCACCAGACTCCTTGTTGTTTTTATATATTTTGAAAATCAAAGAAATCTGAGTAATGTCTTTGCGTATAATTCTGTCTAGTATTCATACACTGCTTTTCTTAAAGTGAATAAATCTGATCTACCCTGTCTGATAATCTGGCTCTACAGCTTCACTACCCAAAGCAAGTGTAAGGGTATGTCTACACTTGCAGTGTTTTTGCGCTGTAAGTTTCAATGGTGATAGGGAACCGGTGAAAGTAAAGCACTGGTTTGTGTACTCACTTAATTCCTCAGACATCAGAGAGTGTTTACATTTGCATAGTGGATGAAAGCAGCGCTCTAGGGCAGCTATCCCACAGTGCAGCTCTCTCCAGTTTGACGATGGGTCTTGTGGGTGGGGGGGTGATTGCGGGGCATCCTGGGTCCCTGCACAGCCTGCTCTCCCCAAACACTGGTAAGCTCCAGTAGCTCAAAATTGCTCCAAGCAGGGGATCATTTGCGCCATGGAGCAGGCATTGTCACCTGGCCAGATAAATGAGCACTTGCCAAGAAAACAGGAAGGGGAGTTTCAAAGTTCTGGGGGCTTTACAGGGGGAGGGGTGGACGTCTGTTTACCTGGCAACAGAGCAGCAGAGCTGCTGGCCAGAGTGGTCACCTAGGCACTGTGGGATATCCTGCAGAAGCTAAAAGCTGTGTAAACAGGAAGAATGTGTCTTCACTTGCACATCACCGCAAAAGCATCACCAGTACGAACTGTATGCCTCTCGTGGAGGTGGTTTTCTTTTTGCGGTGAAACTCTCATGGTTTTTGCACAAAAAAGGGACTTTTTCCACTTTAAATGGCAAGTGTAGACATGCCCTTAGTTTCTTAAATTGCAATGAAACAATGAATAGCAACAGAGAGGCCATTGTCATGAGGAAACACATATTTATGACACTAAACAAAGCAAGATGCTTTGTTCTGTAATCACCCCCAAGAGGCATCATTAACTCTTGATAACCAAATCACTTCTCTCAGAAGTTCCATATTACAGTCATAGCTTTAGAGAGGTCACTCCTCAGTTGAGAAGAAAAGACCTAAAGTGTTTCTCTTGTAGTGTCAATACACAGATATGACCAGACTAGACGTTATAAACTTTACCACATGCCATTGCTGAGCAAATTGGATTAAGAGATTGAGATCATACTTTCCTTCTATCAGCCTAGTTCATTGTATATTATTCTTACCTCTGCCAGATACTTGTTTTGCTGCACCTCTGAGAAGTGCCATCCTCCAGATAAGACATTAAAAATGATATCCCATTTGACCATGCCAGTGGTTGTTAAAAGATTAGAGATTTTTTGACACTTTGAATTACATACTGGTAGTAAAAAAGCTCCAGAGCTCTGGCCCACACTGTGCCCCACTCCAAGAATAACAACCTAAATGCACTGGCAATGATAGGAAGATTCATTCCTCTGCACTCGATATTGCTGATCACCTGCAGTCTCACAGTGGGATAGACTCAGCCCATTATGAAATTTGGAATAACTGGTAAAACAAATATACTTTATAGAAATGATTTGTCTAAGAAAGAAAATGTAGTATGAGACACTGACTGTTTCAAACCAAAACATGTCTGGTAAGCTGCTACAGCTTTTCTGATAAGCCCCATGTACCCAACACCAGCATTGTGATCTTATACACAATGTAACTAAAATATGCAATTGTTCTGTGTAATGCTGTGTGCTGTTTATTTAGCATATAACACTGAGTGGTGCAAATCTGACATTGTAGGCTTTGGGGCTTTTAAAACAGATGGCAAATGCACATTGTGTGAAACTTCTGCCTCTGCAAAGCACCTTCCTTTGTAATGTGGGCCATTGAGTCTTTACATTTAAAAAATCAAAATTAATCTTCAGAAAATGTCAATCACAGTGATATTTGGAAGGGCAGTATTCTAGGCCATTGACTGAAATAATTTATACTATATGAGCCTGAACCAAAATTCAAGATCCAAGCAAGCTGAACCCTGGAAAAATGTAGCCATAGATCAGATAGTAGCAGAGTGGGTTTGTATTTATTTTTAAACAGGAGTCATGTGGTAGTTGGAGAAGTCCTGAATGCCTAGTTCCCCAGTAGGGAAAGCCCAGGAATGGAGTTACGGTATCAGACAGACACTTGCGTGGCTGCTGAAATAGAATGAAACTGGTGAATGAAACTCAGTAATGTGGGGTTTGTGATTTAGTGGATATGAACTTTCCTAATAGACCTGGATAAAAGCTGGTGCTTTCATTGTACATTTGCTTTGATGTTTAGCAATAGAAGTTCAGATATCTCAAGTTTTGCTTTAAGATTCAGGTTTAAACAATCCCTGAACAAAACTAATATATCTCAAAATCAAATTAAGTTGAAACCCCAGAACTTCATGTGTTTTTGTGTCAAACCCATGCAAAACCTCAATTTTCACATGATTTTGACACAAAACCAGATATTTGAACATGGTAACATGTAGATGGGATAACCATGACTCAACTAGTTCAGTGAACGTTAGAAAATCTTTCAATGAACAGGATCTGAGTTTTCAGTTTGGAATGAAACTTTCCTGGTTTTAAGTTTCTTGTAAATTATAACTAGACTGGTAGCATTCAATATTCTTGAGTTTTTTATTTTATGAAGGCTTTTAGCAGTGGATTTCATGAATTATAGATTACCAGGATTGGAAGGAACTGCAGGAGGTCATCTAAGCAGGACCACTCCCCCAGACAGATTTTTGCCCCAGATTCCTAAATGGCCTTCTCAAGGATTGAACTCACAACCCTTGGTTTAAGCAAGCCAATGCTCAAACCACTGAGCTATCCCTCCCCCCTGTCCAATAGGACTAAACTTAAAATTTGTCTTTATTGGAAAAAAGAGCAGGAAGAATTCAGACTTCAGGATTGAACAGTAAACTGATTGTTTTCTCTTCTTTCCAGACTCCTATAGCAGACCAGAAGAGATACTTTGTTCCTATAATGAATATCTAGCCCAAGTTCACAGGCATGGAGCATCAGGCAGACAGATTGAAGCAGTGATATGTCTCTATGATTAAACAATGCAGAAACAATGTGATCTAGCCATAGAAGGTGTCTTGTTGTCTGAAGTTGTGACTATTTATTCAACCATTACTCTGAGTACACATCTTCCATTGATTTCATTTTGAGTTTTGTTCTAAAACAACAGGAAAGAAATCCGCGGTTTGAAAAAAACAAACAAACAAACAAAAACCACCTACTCATCAGGTCCACTGAAATAAATAACAGATCAATGTTCCAGCTATACTCTACATGCTTGAGAAAAGTTTTACATGAGTTGGAAGATTTACATTCCCCCTATACTTGCTGCTCCAAAGAGACCCTGTAGGTGGATGCCTGCATGGCCAGTGGAGGTCAGCTCCCTCCACAGGACTGCCCCTATTTCTCTAAATCCCTGCCTTCTGTGAGTATGTCTACACTGCATCTGGAAGCGAGCTTTCCAGCCCAGGAAGACAGACTGGCGCTATCAGGATCTAGCTAGCACACTACAAATAGTAGTTTGGATACTGCAGCTCAGGCTTGAGCTTGGGTTCTGAAGCCTAGGGAGTCAGGTGGGCTTGAGAGCCCGAGCTTCTGCCCAAGCTGGAACATCCTACATTTCTATTTTTAATATGCTAGCTCAAGCCCAATTACCATGAGTCTGTGTACCCGGGTTGGGAGGCTCACTCCCACCTGCAGTGTAGACATACTCTAAGGGGCTGAAGATCCAAGGCTGGGGAAGGGCCAGGAACAAGACAAGCATGCATGCATTGTTTCCTTCAAGACCCACAGAAAATCCAGTGAAAAATAAACACATTACAGTCCATGCTGGGAAACCCCAATAAAGAGGGGAGCAGAAGTTGATTCCACAGGAGGAGGTGACTGTGGCAATAACTATAAACGTACCTATGGAATGTCAAAATTGATTTTAAAATGATTGATATGGTCTTCATAATGCACGAGTTATGTATTGTCTGTGTGATAGTAGCAACACCAAGCCTGCACTAAGGAACATTGCCAACATTAAATGTTTCCAATATAGTTTGGTTCAATCTTTAATTAAAAAAAACCCCTAACTAAGGCAACCAATGTTGGAGGCTCCTTTGGGCATTTGTTTTAGAGATGTGCAGACCCTTAGAATTTAAAAGCAGTATTTCATATGTGTCTGTGGAGGGCAGTCTAAAAGCTGTATGGCCCAGAAGATTTCAAAACATTTGGCTTCCAATTCCATATTAAGGCCTCCAAACAAAGTGACATCATTTTCAAAAACTTTAAGCAACCAGCAACTCTCAGTGATGTCAATGAAAGTTACTGTGTGTTTGACACTTTTGAAAATCAAGTAATTTATTGAGAAGCCTAAATATGCACTTAGGAACCTAATGTTAGCCTCCCATTTTCTTTACCCTTAGCTTATCCTTGGCAATCAAATTAACATTTTCCCAGTTGTGAAATATGTACGAGGGCCCTAGTCTGCCTGCCACATAGTGTGTTAATTGCAGAAAGAGTCTATACGCCTCTTTCCCTCAAACCAGACTAACACAACATCAACTGGAATTTCTCTCGGTCTTAGCTACTTACATGGCCTCCATTACCATAGTATCTGAGCACCTCATAATCTTTTGACATATCCTCACTACACTCTATGAGGCAAGGAGGTGCTATTATCCCCATTTTACAGGTGGGGAACGGAGGCATACAGAGGCTAACTGACTTGCCCATGATCACACAGGAAGTCTGTGGAAGAGCAGGGATCTGATAGAAGGTCTCCCAGGCCCCACTCTTGCACTCTAACCTCTACGCCAGCCTTCCTCTCTTTTTGAGCCTAATACAAAATATTTGACCCTACAGATGGACATAGAAACTGATAGAAAAGGAAATCTTTGGAATATCTGTCTCTCATTTATATGTAACAGCTACCTAGTTTCAATTTTAATTTCTCAGTATTTTTCCCACTTACCGCCAGATAATAGCTCTGGTATATTCAAATATCTTCTGCTGTTTGAGACTTGTCTAATGTTTCAGGGCAATTTGCCTGCTATTTTTCTGAAAACCAGATTAGATGCAGGTCTGTTTTACATTCATTTAAGAATGTGAACATGTTAGTTCAAACATTATTTATTAGGAAAAGGCATAATTGCAGGGACTGGTAAAAAATAATTCTGACAGTTTGATTTTGAGAGCAAACTCAGTAATGTCAAAAAAAATGTAACTAATTACACTCTCAAAAAATAATCTTGTTAGATGCCCAAACTTTTGTGGGAAGTGGGCTTTCAACAGCATGTTTTATAGCTAACATCTAGCAAGGGATATTAATAGTTTTGCCTTAATGTTATTTAAAAGGCTTCTTTTATCAAAAAGCTGTGGGAAATCGTAGCTGACATACAATCTTTCATTTCTTTCCCACCCACATTAATTTATTACCTGGTGTGCATTTTTGCAGAAGAGTGGAGGAAAAAAATACATAAAATATCCAAGAGTTCTTTTAATCTGTATTTCAGCCTTTTGGGGTAAATTTGGGGTACCACTAAGGGACAAATTCTGTTTTAGTAACATTCAAAAAAACACACTGAATTCAGATGGGATTTGAGGTGTACATGAGGGCACTAGTTGACTCTATGACATCAGTTATGTAAGCCAGTGCCTGCCATGTCCCATACTGCTGTCTATGCTTAAATCTAAGAAGGGTCTTGAGCTAATACTTTAAAGCTCAGTCTTGTTGACTCAAATATCTTGACTGCAAGACTAGGGTTAGAACTATTTCAAATCCTGTTATTTGTAGCATGTACATCCAAATGTGAATTGGGTGTCTCTTACAGACTGTTAAAGCAGGATCCATAAATACCAGCCATAAAATCCTGAAGATACCAGTAGATGGGAACCATTGTTTCAGATGACACAACTTATTGTTTTCAAACACTGTATCACCATAAATGTCACATCTGAAGAGTTATGAGTTTTAAATTATGCAACCAAAGAGGAAAACCAACTGGTACCATTACCTGCTACCTGTGGTTAATCAGTAAAGTGGGTTGGAAGTTTTTCAGTGATTTTGTTGTTGTTGTTGATGTTGAAAAAGAAAAGCTTAGTTAAAAAATCTTTTGAAAAAATTTTCATTTTGGATAAATTTTCATTAAAAAATTAACTGATTTTTTTGGGGAAAAAATGTACATTTTTAGCATTTAAAAATATTTAAATGTGAAGGGAAAAAGCACACATTTAGTGGATCTATGGGAGTAGCTATATTAAAAAAATAAAGTTGGATTTTTTCAACCAAAACAAAACCCAAAAAATTGAATTTTGAATTTTTTACTTGAAAACTTAGAATAGTCAAAAAAGCTTTTGATTGAAAACAAATTATTTTCATTTAAAAAAAAATGAAGAAAGAAAAAAAAGATCAGTTTCAACCAGCTCTATGAATCATGTGTTTACTCACACAGGGATTTTCCTGAAGAATTATGACCTAGGGGATAGCAAAGGTTTGTGAATTACATTTCTATCTCATTAAAGACTAAAACCTCCAGAAACATAGGTAGAGAGAGAATTGTCCAACAGCTCTCTCTTTCTGCAAAATTAGATTTTGCTCACACCACTTTGCTGTCCGTCACTGCTGAAAATTTTCACTTTTTCAAGGTGGTTTTGTTTCTCCTGAAAGTTCTGAAATTTTCTTTTTAGAGTGACTAATATATAATAAAATGTTTTTACTTGATTTCTTTTTAGAAACTCTAAAGGACTGTAGTAAATCCTTCATTTATATGTATAATATTTTGCTTTAAAGATACTTTCCATAACTTTTGTAGACTCACCAGAGCCAGTTTAAATTGATGTTTGAACTAGACTACGTAGTACTCCTGCATTGTCAGACTAATACAGAGAGTGCTTTAAGGCCACTGTTGTATGTTGGTTTTGCTCTAATATTCAAGTTGGACATATCCAGTAAATTCATATCAGATCAAAAGTCTTCAGGCTCTCTAAAAATGGAGCAGTAAACAAATTTTGTGTAGTATTTTTGTAGCATGTTCCTTTATTATAAAAAGACTAAACAAGAAGATTCTATATTATAGAACCTTTCATCAACTAACCTGTGTATGATATTTCAGGTGAAACCTTGGCCCTGTAGAGTCAATGGGACTTTTCCACTTGGGGCTAGAATTTCACCCTTGATTACTAAATATCTCTATCCTGCTTCCAAAAAAGCTGCTGGGGCAAATAGAAACACCATGACTAGGATCAAGTCTTTCCATTCTGGCACAGAAAGTTAAGGGGGAGGGATAGCTCAGTGGTTTGAGCATTGGCCTGCTAAACCCAGGATTGTGAGTTCAATCCTTAAGGAGGCCACTTAGGGATCTGGGGCAAAATCAGTACTTGGTCCTGCTAATGAAGGCAGGGGGCTGGACTCAATGATCTTTCAGGGTCCCTTCCAGCTCTATGAGATAGGATATCTCCATAATGAGCAATTATTTCTCCAAGACTCATTCCTCTCTACCATACTATTCAACATCTATAGCAGGGGTAGTCAATAGGTGGACTGCAGGCCAAATTTGGACTGCCAGACACTTTTGAACGGACCCCAAAATCTTTTTATTTACCTATTATTATCATTATTGTTATTATTATTGTGTTATTTTCTCTGGAGTACGGACCTTGACTATACCTTGACAAAGAAATTTGGAGCTTGACAAAAAAAAATTGATTACCCCTGATCTATAGGATAGCATTGGTAGAGCCGGAGAGAGAATTTGGGCTGAAATGCCTTCAGTGCACAGACAACACGCAGCTCTAAATCTCCTTTACATCAGATATAAACAGCATCATCTCTCAGATTGCTAGCCAAAATCAGCATCTTAAAAATGAGCAGCTGATTGGCTGCTCACCCCTTAAGGGCTGAGGGGTTGGGGCTAGGGTTGGAATGAGTCACACCTGGCAGAAATCAGAGTGATTGCCCTATAAAGAGCTGCAGGAGGCAACAATGGTCAGGGATTTGGGATGGTTAAGAATGAGCAGGCCATAGCAGAGCATGTCAGAGAAAAATTCCAGGCAGGTAGAACTTGGGAATGGCCTGCCAAAGCAGGAAAAGGACCAGGCAGGAAGGCCTGGGAGGAGGAAGCAAAACCTCTGTTTGTGTGGACTTTAGGACGGACTTGAAATTTTTATTTTGAATGCTTGTTAATTTAATAAATTAGAACCCAAGAAGGGTTGGGTGGTGGACAAAAGTGGTTTTTGAGTTTATTGAACAGTCCAAGAGGGGGAAGCTGAGGCAGACTGCCTATAGTGTGATCCTAGGCCCCAAGGGAGTGCATAGGAGGTGGCTGGCCCACTTACATCCAGTTTGGTCCATTCTGATAATTCACATTTTCTTTTCAATCCAGGCTTGAATAGTATTTAAGAAGTAGTTTCCCCATGCCTATGAAATTCTTTCCTCTGTCAGGCCACATAGCCTATTTTTTCCATATTTCCACAATGGGTAGATGTCATGCATGGAGATTTAAATATCCCAAGTAGAGCTGTTATCTTTTCAAAAACTAACTCCCCGTTGTGGAGAAGCAGGACAGCCATTATGTGAATGCTAACTATAAACTATTTCATATTTTCTGTCAAAATGCTGATTTTGGTGGGACTTGAACTGCCTTTGAAGGGTTTTAAATATTTAGGGATGCTGTTCACTTTTATTCCTTTTCATTCTCTTTCCATTCTTTATTAAACAATAGTAATAAACTATTTAAACTAGCTTTATTTGGCTCCAAAATTAGAAGAACAAATAGCTGAGCCAAGAACAAACCAAAGCACTTCTAGCCAGTTGACAACCAGCCCTGCACATATACTGTCACCCCATGTTACCTTCCAAGGGACCAGAACTTTTCTGAGCCAGTTCATAGAACCATAAAATCTAGACATGGTAATAACTCACCTCGTCTAGCACCCAGTCTATGCAAGATTGGTCCCAGTGATGTATGTTCCAGTGTTTTGTCCAGTCTAGCTTTAAAATGTGCCCCAGTGATTGGGCCTGTACCATTTCCCTTTGGAGATGATTCCCCTGGTTAATAAATTCCATCATCAATCCTAATAGACTTTTATGCCTAAATTTTTGCTTTCTTAAATTTCTAGTTATACCTCCTTGCAATATAATATAATTAATACATTGTGCTCCATAGTATTTCTACCTTTCTAGTATTTGTATACTGTTGTCATGTCTCCATTCAGCTAGTGCTGGTACAGCCGGGAGATGGGTATGGAATATATATACATCAATATATCTATTTTCATAACTCTCTTAGCTCTTTTAATACTGCCTCACAAATTAGTCCATAATCCACACTCTACTCACTACCTTTCTGTGCAGTTCACTGTTGTGATACCTCTGTGTATACAGCCCAAAATTAATCTCCGGTCCAATGGTATATGCTCTTTCAGTTGAGAATTCATTCCAGAGCTTTCTGATGTGGTAGAATTCTTACACTATTTTTCTTATGTTTCAGATGAATTTAAGAATGGAGATGTCAAAGTATGTGCTTAAGAATACAAAGTGATCATTTTTTAACCACAGGTGGGAAAGTAGTTTGCCAGTGGGGAGAAAAGTGTTGCAATCACACATTAATCAAGTAGCCTTTGACCAATAGATCACAGATAACCGCAGTGTATAGCTGTGAGTTTTCATGTTTAAAATGAAAAAAAAAATGGAGAATGCTGAGAGGTAAGACAGGAGATTTTTCAAAATGTGCTCTCCACTCTGCTCTATTGACTAAAGCCAGCCACAAGGAAATTAAAAACGAATATGGAGAATGGAATGCAACTACATCTATGAAGATTGCTCTTCATAACACAGTCTGATAGGGAATATTCCTGTGTGACTTATTGCCTGGCATGTATGTTTACCTTCAGGCTTCAGCAGATGGTAAATTGGATTTTAAAAGTTTGGTGCTAAGTTTAAACTGAGCAGACTGTTTATGTCACCTAGCAATAGTATTACTGAAACCCCAAGAAAAGTCAGAATACAACAGAAGAATAACATCTTAACATCTACCAGAAGCAGAAATTTCATTTCAGAGACAATGTTTTGCCAAAAAGCTTTAGTTGTAAAACTATGATTGTTTTCAAGACTGAGAAGCTCATATCACAGACCAAATGGAACAGCGACTAAACTGATTATTCAAATATGATTCTTTTGTGGAATTTTGCAGTGAACAATCAGGAATTTATCCTTAGGAAATATCAGCATGACTATTTTTTGTGGTAAGAGCTGAGATCACTTAATTCAGACAGCTGTTCCTGGGTCCTGATTTGAAATCATACCTAGAGATATGTAATAATACAAAGATCTCATATTTTCAGTATTTGCAAATCAAACATTTTATTGTGAAATGTGGATACAGATGGCTCTATCTAGACCTTTAACAACATTTTGAGAAGTTGACCCAGAAGCAAGCTAGAACAAAAGATTTAATTTCTAAAATATATACAATTTTGATCAAAAAAGATACTGATAAAAATACAGTCCGGATGAAAAGATGGGAGAGGGTTTTGGACAAAGAAATTGATCTGGTATAGGTGGCATTTGATGACAGTTAAGATCCATTCTATTTTTGTTAGTAGGAAAGTGCTCTGCTGGAAGGGAGGGGCTGCAGGGAAAGGAGAACATACTTGCACATATAGTGGTTGTGTCCAGGATTAATTAGACAGTTCGGGGAGGAAATTATTAAAAACATTTTTCTTATTACAAGATGCTGACTTCCTAGATATTCTTACTTAATGCTCCAGCATAAGAAATTAATTTATTTTTACTTGTTAGCAGCTAGACTGTGTATTGCACATTATTGGAAAAAGCTACCCTCTCCTCCTCTTCCTTTTCATCCCAAAGTATCTTTCCAGATACAGGGAGCAGTACAGCATTGCCACCCATTTCTGTCCACTTATTTCTGTTTCTCCATTAAGCCCCACCTGATTATGTCCCTGTGTATGATATCCCACCATGTAGTCAGTGGTTGGCCTCTAGGTAGGATTGACCTTGAATTTGTTTGCATTATTTTCTTTGGCAGCCTATCATCTGTTTGTTTTCCAGTGTCCCCACCATCATAATATTTTTGATGCTAGCATATACCAGATCCTGATTTCACATCTACTCTCCTTCTAACGTCTTTGTCTTAAAATCATTCCAATTTACATCTGCTAGCTTTCCAAGAACTCTCATCTCTACTACCTCCAGCCTTCTGATGTCTGTTCCATTTATTGCAGCTGCTTCCAGATCATAGAGTAAAACTATTAGTACATTGATGATGAATTTTTACTTTGGTGCCAAATGTAGTGATTTTATCACCACTGCTGCATTTCAACATTATATCTATTGTCCCTTTTCCCAGATGCAACCACTTTGTCTTCTTGGCAGTTATTGTAAGTCCAAGTCAACAACACATCAGCCAGTTGTAAAATGTCATTTGCAGAAGCAAAGTTTAACTCTAGATCACCCAATGTCACATCCTCCAGCTTGTCTAACATTCTTAATATCCATTTAAAGAACACGAAGAAAAGTGATGATGATTCCATGCCCCCTTGTCTTATGTCAAACTTTGACTTGAACCATGGGCTTAATTTTCCATCAGTTCTTATGGGACTGCAGGAATCTTCGTACATAGCTCTTATAATTGAAATGGCCTTATCTTGAACAGTGTATGATTTTGCTACTTTCTATGATGCTTCTTTCCCAACTGAATCAAATTCCTCTTGCTGTTAAAAACAGCAAACATCTTTAATCCCCATTCTTGCTGTTTTTCCATCAGCTGTTGGAGGATGAATATCTGATCAATGCTACTTCAGGCTGGTATAAAGATGCACTGTTCCTTGCCTACTACTTCCTCGAATACTGGTCTTTAATCTGTTGACAATTATTTTCATCATGATTTTTCCCAGTACTGGCAATAAGTTTATATCTCTATAATTATTTGGACCGGCAGGATCTCCTTTCTTCAAGATTGGTACAACAATTGCCTTAGGCCAGTCATCAGTTACCTCCTTTTACTCCCCTATCTTCTTGTATCTTTTTTAATGCTTTGATGGCACTTGTTATGCCCTCTGTTATACTGTCTTCTATTCCTGCAACTTTCCTATTTTAAATGCTTAACTGTTCTTTCTGTTTCTTCTTCTGATGGTGGTTCAGCACTGATATCCATTCTGCCTTGCAATCAGCCCTGTTCAAATAGAATGGTTAGAATGGTTACATCTGGATGAACTACAGTGTACATACAGCACTTTGTCAAAATGCTACTTCTATACTTATAGCATCTCTTTGGCATTTGTTGTCAATTCACCAGTAGCCTTTCTTACTGCTTGCATCACTGACCTGATTGATTCCATACAATCTAACCTTTCTGTACATTGTTTTCATATCTTGTTTTCTTGATGCCCACTCTAGTTGTTGAGCATCTTCTTTCCAAAATGTTGTTTGTCCAACCTCAGTGATTTCTTCACAGTTGTGTACAATGCTTTTACTTCTTTCATTTTCCCAGCAGTCTTAGCTTGTTTACACTTTTCCTGTAATACTCTTGTTTCATTGCTTTCCCAGCTTTTCCTTGTTTGCTTACATTTTCCAATAACTTCATCTACTATGTTTTGTACCACTTCTTTGAATATTTCCAATCCAGTCTGTGGCCTGGTCTACACTAGGAGGTTATGTCGAATTTAGCAGCGTTAAATCGAATTAACCCTGCACCCATCCACACAACGAAGCTATTTAGTTCGATATAGAGGTCTCTTTACATCGATTTCTGTACTCCTCCCCGACGAGGGGAGTAGCGCTAAATTCGACATGGCCATGTCGAATTAGGGTAGGTGTGGATGGAGTTCGACGCTAATAGCTCCGGGAGCTATACCACAGTGCACCACTCTGTTGACGCTCTGGACAGCAGTCCGAGCTCAGATGCTCTGACCAGCCACACAGGAAAAGCCCCGGGAAAATCTGAATTCCTTTTCCTGTCTGGCCAGTTTGAATCTCATTTCCTGTTTGGACAGTGGCGAGCTCAGCAGCACTGGCAACGATGCAGAGCTCTCCAGCAGAGGTGACCATGCAATCGCAGAATAGAAAGAGGGCCCCAGCATGGACTGATCGGGAAGTCTTGGATCTGATCGCTGTGTGGGGCGATGAGTCCGTGCTTTCGGAGCTGCGATCGAAAAAATGGAATGCGAAGATCTACGAGAAGATCTCCAAAGCCATGACGGAGAGAGGATACAGCCGGGATGCAACGCAGTGCCGCGTGAAAATCAAGGACCTGAGACAAGGCTACCAGAAGACCAAAGCGGCAAATGGACGCTCCAGATCCCAGCCCCAGACATGCCATTTCTATGAGGCACTGCATTCCATTCTAGGTGCGGCTGCCACCACTACCCCACCACTGACCGTGGACTCTGACGATGGGGTATTGTCGACGGCCGCTTCCTCGGAGACGTTCGCGGACGGGGAAGATGAGGAAGGAGATGAGGAGGACGAGGCAGTCGACAGCGCATACAACGCTGATTTCCCCGACAGCCAGGATCTCTTCATCACCCTCACAGAGATCCCTTACCAACCCTCCCAAGGCATTAACCCTGACCCTGAATCAGGGGAAGGATCAGTCGGTAAGTGTTTTAAACATGTAAACATTTATTTTGATCAGAACAGGAATGGAATATTAACAATGGGTTTTTTATGATTACTTTGCCCTAGGCGCTTTACTTTTTAGTCCTTGCCAGTGCAACTACTGCAAAAGTATCTCAAAATGTCCGGTTTTGCATGATTACTTTGCCCTAGGTGCTCTACTTTTTAGTCCTTGTCAGTGCAGCTACTGGAAAATTGTGTCAATATGTCTGGGGATAGAGCAGAAATCCTCCTGGGACATCTCCACGAAGCTCTCCTGGAGGTAATTTGAAAGCCTTTGCATTAGGTTCCTGGGGAGAGCGGCCTTATTGCGTCCTCCATGGTAGGAAACTTTTCTGCGCCAGGCTAGCAGCAAGTACTCCGGGATCAGTGCCTCGCACAGCATGGCCGCATACGGCCCTGGTTTTTGCTGGCATTCACGCAGTATGCGGTCTTTCTCCATGTCTGAGATCCTCATCAGAGTGATATCACTTATGGTGACCTGCTTTAAATTAGGGGAATGTTAGTATTGGGACTGATTGTCTGTTCCTTTACATAAGTGTGACCGGTGGTTTACAGCCACGTGGTGGAGGCAGGAAAGGGGCAGCATACAGGGATCTTTCCCGGGGACAGTCGTGAGGGGGGTGGGACAGGGGCAGAGTTTGTGCTGGCCGGATTGCCGGCAGCAGGAACTGGCCAACACTAGGGGCATTGCTTTGAACGTGAAAGGAGGGCACTGCTATAAATTAAGCTTTCAGCAGCCAAAAGTCTACGGCTTACCATGTCCGCCTGCTACCCAAATTCCGCTGTCCTGCCCCGCTTGTGTGATCTGTACTCCAAGACCCCAGGCACTGAATGGGAAGGCCGAAAATTCGACCTTGTCCTGAGTGCGCATGTGATAGGTGCTGTGCATGGTCTTGTTCACAGAGAAAGACTATGTTCATTGTTCACAAAAATGTATCTTTGTGAGGAATTCACTCCCTTTTTCCCATCCCACAGCTGCGAGTGTCTCCCGCCCTACCCCGGCATCCCCCTCCCCGAGGCTGGCGCAGATTAGGTGCTGAAAGAGAAGGATACGGGACGAGATGTTCTCCGAACTTATGGGCTGCTCCCGAGCCGAGGCGGCACAGCAGACCCAGTGGAGGGAGAACATGTCGCAATACCAGCAATCACACAGCGAACGGGAGGACAGGTGGCGGCAGGAAGACCAGCAGGCAACTCAAACGCTGCTTGGACTCATGAGGGAGCAAACGGACACGCTCCGGCGCCTTGTAGATGTTCTGCAGGACCGGAGGCAGGAGGACAGAGCCCCGCTGCAGTCTATCTCTAACCGCCCTCCCCCGCCACAAAGTCCCATCCCCCCTCACCCAAAGTCCCAAGAAGGAGGGGCGGCAGGGGCCGTGAAAACAGTCACTCCACCCCTGCAGACTGCTCAAGTACCAGACTGCTCTCACTCCCAATGTTTTGATAAGTCCTTTCCTTCACTCCAAAAGCACCTCACCCAAGCCCCCGTCCCAGTGTCATCCCCTAACTGTGTAGTTGTTAATAAAAAATATGTTTCTGTTAATTACTGTTTCCATCAGGTTCTTTTAGAGGAGAGTGTGTCTGAAGGGGGGAAAGGGGGTTGGTAATTGGAGAGGACAGTCACCTTTACCAGGGTACAGACACGGGGGCAGGTTCAGCAGCAGGTCACACACACATTGCAGTCACTAGGCACCCTGATCAGTCTGGGAGGTGGTTTTCATGTTCTGTGTGGGGGGGCTATGTGAGTTTGTGGCGGGGGAGGGCGGTTACAGATCGTATGCACCGGTCCTTAGCCTGGATGAGAGAGCCACACAGCAGGGGATCTGTAACCGTCCTCCCCCGCCACAAAGTCACATAGCCCTCACACACAGAGTCCCCAAAAGGAGGGGTGGCAGGCTCCGTTGAAACAACCAGTCCACCACTGCGGACTGCTCTAGGAGCAGGAGCCTGTCATTCCTCGAGTTTAGAAGCATCCTTTCCATCACTACACCCGCTCCCCACCACAGTCTGCGTCCCAGTTTCAACCCTTTACCACGAAATCCTTAATAAAGAAAACGGTGTTAATGAACAAAGTTCCATTTATTTTATATTTAAAGGTGTGTTGGAAGGGGGGCAACGGGGTGAAGGGGGTATGTAACTGGAGAGGATAGTCAACATTAAGTGGGTAAAGAAACGGGGGCAGGTTCAGCTTCTCTTTAAACAAACTTAATAGTCACAGGTTACCCTGCTCACTGTGGAACCTAGCTTTCAAAGCCTCCCGGATGCACAGCATGTCCCGCTGGGCTCTTCTAATCGCCCGGCTGTCTGGCTGGGCGTAATCAGCAGCCAGGCGATGTGCCTCAACCTCCCACCCCGCCATAAATGTCTCCCCCTTGCCCTCACAGAGATTGTGGAGCACACAGCAAGCTGCAATAACAATGGGGATATTGGTTTTGCTGAGATCAGAGCGAGTCAGTAAGCTTCTCCATCTCCCCTTGAGATGTCCAAAAGCACACTCCACCACCATTCTGCACTTGCTCAGCCGGTAGTTGAACAGTTCTTTTTCAGTGTCCAGGGCGCCTGTATAGGGCTTCATGAGCCAGGGCATTAGCGGGTAGGCTGGGTCCCCGAGGATCACTATAGGCATCTCCACATCCCCAACAGTTATTTTGTGGTCCGGGAAGTAAATACCTTCCTGCAGCCGTCTAAACAGACCAGAGTTCCTGAAAACACGAGCGTCATGAACCTTGCCCGGCCATCCGACGTTGATGTTGGTAAAACGTCCCCTATGGTCCACCAGTGCTTGCAGCACCATTAAAAAGTAGCCCTTTCTGTTAATGTACTGGCTGGCCTGGTTGTCCAGTCCCAGGATAGGGATGTGAGTTCCATCTATAGCCCCACCGCAGTTTGGGAATCCCATCACGGCGAAGCCATCTATGATGACCTGCACGTTTCCCAGGGTCACTACCTTTGAGAGCAGTAGCTCAACGATTGCGTTGGCTACTTGCATCACAGCAACCCCCACGGTAGATTTGCCCACGCCAAAGTGGTTCGCGACTGACCGGTAGCTGTCTGGCGTTGCAAGCTTCCAGAGGGCTATGGCTACTCACTTCTGGACAGTCAGGGCTGCTCGCATCCGGGTGTCATTGCCCTTCAGGGCAGGGGACAGCAACTCACAAAGTTCAAGGAAAGTTCCCTTACGCATGCGAAAGTTTCGCAGCCACTGTGATTCATCCCAGACCTGCAGCACTATGCGGTCCCAACAGTCCGTGCTTGTTTCCCGGGCCCAGAATCGCCGTTCCACAGCATCCACATGACCCATTGCCACCATGATGTCCACGGTGCGGGGTCCCGTGCTTTGCGAGAGGTCTGTGCCACTCTCAGACTTAATGTCCTCACCGCGGTGCCGTAGCCTCCTCGCCCGATTTCTCAGCATCTGCCTCTGAAAAAGGTGGATGATAAGGTGTGAGGTGTTGACAATGGCCATAACTGCAGCGATGGTCGCAGCGGGCTCCATGCTCGCAGTGCTGTGGCGTCCGCGCTGTCACTCACCAGAAAAGTGCGCGAACTGATTGCCCGCCGGCGCTTTCAGGGAGGGAGGGCAGGAGTGACGGTTGAATGACGACAGTTACCCAAAACCACCCTCGACACATTTTTTTCCCCAGCAGGCATTCGGGGCTCGACCCAGAATTCCAATGGGCAGCAGGGACTGCGGGAACTGTGGGATAGCTGCCCACAGTGCACCGCTTCCAATGTCGACGCTTGTCCCGTTAGTGTGGACTCACAAAGTTGAATTACTGTTCTTAGTGTGGATACACACGTTCGACTTTGTAATATCGGTTCCACTAATTCGATTTAAGTAAAATCGAACTACTCTCGTAGTGTAGACATACCCTGTTATGAGATTTCTTCATCATGACAAATTAATGACCTGAAACACCCTCAAAGCATCATTTCATATGCCTCCCTCAGAAAGTTACACTTTAACTTATCAAGATCAAATTTGGCATCAACCACAACTTTCTATTTCTTGGATTTTAAATTAAAATAAATATTACTCTTTTCCATTAGTAGTTCATAATCACTGCCATATCAGTACTTCTACAGTTTCTAACATCCAACAGTGACAGTCTATGCTTTTACTGATAATAATGCAGTCAGTCTGTTTTTTGATTTTACCATCTGGTGAATGCCATCTTGTGCATGTCTTTCTGAGGAAACCAAGTACTGCTAATAATTAGATTGTGTATCCCACAGCAAGTTCTTAACCTTTCCCCATTATTGTTTGCAGTCTCAATGCCATGTGGTCCAACACTATTTATTTGCTTACCACATTCCCTACCAATCTTTACATTCATATCTCCCATTATCAGGAGCATATCATGATCAGAAATCTCATCTATAATGCTATCCAGTTGTAGATAAAATCTGTCCATCTCTTCCTCTTCCCCTTTGCTGTGTCTGTTGGTACATAACAGCGGATGACAATTATGCATAATTTATTGTAGGAAGTAGTAAACCCTGCTATGACAATCCACTCAGACACCAGTTTCCAGCTGTTCATTGCAGTAATTGTTCTCTTGTCCACTACTATCGCATAGAGATAGAATTATGGTATAGTAAAATATGGACTATCTTGGTAATGGAAAAGCTTTCACATCAAGTAGATGTACAAGAGAAACACCAAAAGAAGATAGATATTTAGAAATTTTGTCACCATTTCTAGCGTACTCAGAGGAGGAGGACTTCCCAGCCAGCAAGCCAGAATCTTTAGCCAGGTTCTTTGAATATTAACCTAAACCTAAGTAATGTACAATGTAGTAAATATTTTATTGTAACTTTTCCTTAATACATTTTTTAAAAAAAATCATATTTGAATACTGTCATGCTGTCTGGAGTGGCTCACAACTGTAAGTGCCTACCTCAGGGCAGACTGTCAGAAAACAGAAGACACTCCACACTGGTGATGTGTTCTATAATTAAATTTCACCAAGCCAGTAACAAATGTGAACTCCTAGATCACTATACCAGTGTTACCATGGAGTCACAGACAGTCCCCTTAGATTCTCCAGTCTATATTACAATCCAGACAAACAGGACTTAGTGATAAATTGTCACTTACACCAAAGATCAAATCACATTTGGGTTCCTTTCAGTCCCAAGAGACCAGTCAGTTACCCCAGATCAATTGGTACTTTAGATCTTACACCTAAGATAATACTGGTAGCCAATTCTATAGTAAACTAACTAAAGGTTTATTAGCTAAGAAAAGGAAATGAGAGTTATTGAGAGGTTAAAGCAGGTAATGTATATGTACAGGTGAATCACCATCTATAATTTCAAATGTTAGCAGAGATGTATTAATCTGCCAGTTTCCCCAAAGTCTCTCAGGACTACCCAAAATAACTCTGGGGATGTCCATCTTCTCATTCAGTTATTCTGCCCTGTTAGAATCCAAACAATCCAGAGATGAAGGATCTTTCCCTGAATCCATACTTACAGCTTGTTCGCATAGCAAACAAGCTGACAGGGTCACTACCCACGTGGGCTTTTCCTTTGATGATGGAGAGTGAGGAATGCATTTTGAGTCTTTTGACCTCCAATCATCACACACAATAACCAGTTGCTTTGAAATTAGCACGAAGCTGTTAAAGTTATTCATTTGCATTTTAAGGCTTCTTTCTCACTTGATGGCTCATTTGATGGGTTATTTAGTTACAGAAGTATACACAATGTAAATGTTTGCTATTACATTATAACAGGATGCAGATAAGTGAAAACAATGCATGTAACATCCAGCTAGTTTTCATGAAGTTTGAACATCAAATACATTTTTATACATTTAAAAATTACTTTGATCTATACTAATACATATGTAAACTGACTGAAAGCTTTGGCATGAGCTGGCACCGATCTGCCAGTGTAACCCATACGCCTTCTGGGGGTGGTGTTCTGTCCCATCTAGTGGCGCCGAGATCACTTAAGGGGAGAGATAAAAGGAGTCTGCTCTACACTCTTAGCTAACAGCCAGCTGGCTTTTAGTTCATGCGGGAAAGGCTCATGCACTAAGCTCCCAAGGCCCCAGGTTTGATACCACCTGCCGATAACCGGGTCTGTTGGTGTTACACCAGTATCACAAATACAAGAGCCAAAGCCAATGGAGTTGCATTGTTGTAACTGAGGACAAAGTTCTGCAGCAATTCTATATTTTTTTTTACAATAGATTACCCTGGAAATGACTGGAACTAAGACTAAAACTAACTAGAACTAAAATATAATTTTAGATATGACCCATAAATGCTTATTTTAAAGTCTAACCATGTAACTTATGATTTTCTTGTCTTCTTACTGCACCTTTACATTTTTGGCTGTATGTTGTTTCCAGAGAGAGGCTACAATTTTCTGTTCATTTCAGTGCAGAGTGAGACATGTTGTAGGCTCTCACATGTAGACTTTACTTTTGTTCTTTTTTGGTTTTATTGCTCTCTTGGTATAAAGGCAATGATGATTCTGACTGTAGGATAATGACTGCTTTTTTTGGCCAAGATACTACCCAAACCCTTTTCACATGGAAGAAAGCTATTCCCAGCTTAAATTTACAAATAGAAGGAATGCCAAACCCATTAGCAGACCACAAAGGATACATTCTTAGGAATAACTGTATCCAAGTAATACACAGTTGGGGTTAGGAAAGCAAGCCTTAAGGCTGTTTGAGAAGGAACAGTTTCAGGTTTTAGTCCAAAAAGAATAAAGTGTGTAGAAACTTCCAAAAACCACAAAGAAAGAGTAAAAATTCCAGAATGTGGTTCTGGGTCTTTGCTTTAATCACACAAAACCTAAATAGTGCTGTATCATTTTTCTTTTAGTGGAACCAATCATCCCTCTCCTTCCTACTTAAAAAAAAAAATATTGATTTGTGTCTTCATAGAAAAAAATTAAGTTGGTGACATTTTAACTAACTCATTCCTTAAGGTATTTGCTAAGCAAGACTGACCAGTCAAAATATCACTTTAACCTTTTCCCTATTTCCAAGTGTGTTCTTTATATTCTCTGTGTTTCCTTTCACTCACATATGGCAGCTTGTCTTTAACTCTTTTGCCTAACTGCTGGTCAACACCTAGAAATGAAACAACTCCCCTTCCAGAGCTCAAAAATGTCAAGAGAGTGAGTAAAATGTGTGTTTTCTCCTTTAAGTTGGAAGATACTTTTTCCTTTATACTTTTAATATTCCTTGTTTATCTTTTTCAAAATAAAAGAACAATACACCTGAATAAGCTTCTGCTACTAAACAGTTTGTTAAAATGGCAATTACTACAAATGGATTAATTTAGATAAATAAGTGTTGATTTGTTACTGTTAGCACCAGAACAACAGTGAATGGATAAATGTTCAAAAATGTAATGACAGCCTAACAACTATATTTTTGCATTATTCTTTATTAATGGTATAATAATGGCACTTTTGACATGTGTAGACCCTTTCATCTGAAGATCTCAATGTGGGTATTATTAATCATGTTTTAAAGATGGGGAAATTAAACATAAAAAGGTTAAATGGCAAGGGATGTCACTGGCAGAGTCAAGAATGGAACCCATGTCTCTTGAATCTCCCTTGTTTGTTCTAGTCATGACCAGGATGTGGGTGCTCTGACCTTTTTGTTGAAGCATATGTCAGGAGCTGGGAGGCAGGCCAGGTTGGATATCAGGAGATCATAGTCTGAAACAGGCCAGAAGGAAAACTGAGAATCAGGTATCAGGAGATCAGAGTCAAGCAGTAGGAGTAGGTAGCACAGGGCATGCAGTCCTAAACAGGGGAAACCCAGTTGCACAGACAACCTCCTATTCCTCTGCTTGGTTTAAACAGAAACAGGAAAAAAAGTTAGGACCCCTGGAGTTCCCCCAATCAGATATCAGGAATGGAGTCGGCTATAGGTGTTGACCCCATAGTTGTGGCAACTCTTGGCAGGTCAAGACTTAGTGGCTCTTAAGAGCCCTGTAGAGTAGTGTTCAAGACCCCCAGTCCCTGACATAACCCCCTCCCCAAGCAGTACTCTCTGAGTGACAGTGGACTGAATTTTGGGAGGTGATTCTTATGAAACACTTGTGCAAGGGCATGTACACTTTCAGGTATCTCCCAGGTGCAATCCTTAGGACTGTACACTTCTCTGTTGATAAAATACAAGAGCCTGCCATATTTACAATTAAAGTCCAGGACCTCATGAACCATGTATTCCTCATGGCCCTGTACATGTACTAGTGAAAGAGGTGGACGGGTTTTGTGAGGAAAGGGGTATTTGGTGTAGAGTTTCAAAAGTGATAAACGAAACACCAAGTGAATCTTCAGAGAGTGGGGTAGTTGAAGTTCATAAGCATCTGCTTTAACCAGTCGCAGGATCCTAAAAGGATCAAAAAGTTCAGCTTGCGAGTGGGTCTGTTTATATAGAGATGCTTCATGGAGAGCCAGACCTTTTATCCCACTGAGTAAGAGGGGCCTTACCATTTATAGTTTGATCACTTCTTCTGGGCCCAATGAATTCATAGCATTAGGTCCAAGGCAGCTGGGTTGGGAGAGGATGTGGATAATTGTGGGTGGAATCAGGGGTGGTACCCATAATTGGTAAAAAGGGGGCTTTGATCTGTGGGTGCATGGAAACATGTTGTATGCAAACTCTGCATAAGGGTGAAGTGAGGACCAATCATCCTGGTGATAACTGATGTGACTCCATAGATACTGCTTGAGAATTTGGTTTGCTCTTTCTGTCTGCCCATTGACAAGGGATGGTAAGCAGAGGAAAGACATGTGTGGACCCCCAGCTGGTGCAGGGCCTCATGCCAAAACCATGCCATGAACTGAGACCCCCAACTGGAGGTGATGTGCTCTGAAAAGCCATGGAGACAGATTACACAGCTAATTCATAGCTGAGCCATCTCTTCAGTGGAAAGGTGGCCTGTGAAAAGGATGAAGTGGGCCATCTGATGTAAATTTGTTGGACTCCTGCAAACCAACAATAAAGTTGATAGATAGCTGCCCAGGGTTGAGACGGAGTTTCCAAGGGGTGGAGGAGGCCACAGGGCTTGTGGGCAGTATCTTATTGTAGTTTAGCTCCTTGAATAATAAGTGTGTGGATGTAATACTTATTGGGGATCAAGTCATTGGGAGAGTGCAGCTTTGATCACTGTACTGGAGCTGTCAGCTTCTACAATGAAGGCTTGTGTGACATCTGGGTGTGCCAGTATGGGTGCAGAGGTGAAGGCAAGTTTCATCTGAAGGAACAAATGTTGGGCCTCAGGAGACCAACAGAACTGGGAATTCTTCTGAAGGAGAGTGATGAGGGGCTTAATTTGTTTTGAAAAATTCAGGATCAATTGGGAACAAACCCCAGGAAGCATTGAAGGTTACACACTGAATTGCCAGCTGGGCAATCTTGAACAACTTGATGCTGGCATGGGTCCATTTGGATCCTTTCTGGGGATAAGATGAAGCCCAAGAACTCTGTGGAGGCCTGTGGAGGCCTGATTGAAGGCACACTTCTCAAGCATGAAGTAAAGCATTCCAGGACCATGCAGACATGAGCAGTGTGCTGTTTAGGGTAGTTGGAGAAGACCAATATGTCATCTAAGGAATCCACTACATACTGGTCCAATATGTCTTGGAACACATCATTTATAAAATGTTAGAAGGGGGCTGGGGTGTTGGTTGGCCCAAAGAGCATTAACAGATATTCACAGTAGCCACACCGGGTTGGGAAGGCAATCTTCCACTTATCCCCTAGCCCAGTTTGGATGAGGTTGTACACCCCTCCCCCCAGAGGTCCAATTTACTGAATGTACCAAACAGTCTCATGTTATCGAGCAACTCAGGAATCAGGGGTAGCAAGTAATGATTCCTGATAGTTATCTGATTCAATGTGGAGTAGTTAATGCATAGCAAGAGATTGCCATCTTTCTTCTTGATGAAAAGGATGGGTGCCAGCCAGTGAGGTCGGCTTACAGATAAACCCCCAGGCCAGGTTCTCCTGGACGTATTCTCAGAGCACTATGAGCTCAGGTTCTGACATGACATAAATTCTTCCAGATGGTATTTTTGCTCCTGGCTGTTGCTTTATTGGGCAGGGTTTCTGTATTCCTTTTTAAAAAAATATTGGCATACTCTTGGTATTTTGAGGGGAGTTCCAATGTAGTTTCAATGAAAGGTTTTGCTGGATAGCTTCCCCCACCTAAGCCACTCAGGGTTTAGATGCTGGGACAGGGGTCACCCTCAATAGTCTGTATGAGATTGGGAGTGGCCTTGTTTTGCAGGGAATTCTGCAGGATCTGGACTGCTGCTCCATCTATGACGAATTTGGCTGCAACCAAGTCAATGAGGGCTGCTTGGACAAGAATTTACTGGGGTGCCCTAAAGTAAGTGCAACTGGACCAGCACCTGCAAGTGGAGGGCTCCTGGGTGGAACCCAGAGTGTGTTTCAGTCAGGATCAAAGTGTAGAGGAACTCTTTTCCCTGATTCCTTGGAGTTCATATGGGTCAGGCTGAAATGAAGTGATCTGACCTTGCAGTAGAAGCAGAGATGGTGCTGGCATCATCATTCCTATTCTACGGAGGCGAGCCATTGAACCTGCATCAGCTCAGTGGGAGGTACTGATGAAGAGGTAACAGTACATGGATAAGAGAGTTGCAAGACCCCTCTTTTTTCTTCCCTTCATTCTCATAACCAATTGTCTATATGGATGGTGAGATTCATGATTTGCAGGCATACCCACCTGGGCCAATTCATCTTTAATTTCTTCTGTTAGACACCCCTGGAACTGATACAGCTGCCCTGCCTCATTCCAATCTGTATCATCCATGAGGCGGTGGAAATGCGCAGTATAGGAGGCTATGGCACCCTGCCCATCAGAGCTTTCTTAGGGCAGCCTCCACTGTTAGAACTGAGTTCAGATCATCATATAGCACTGACAGGGTTTGGAAGAAGACCTCCCAGTTCAACAGTACCTGGCTGTTGCACTCCAAGAAAGGGGAAGCTCAGTCTAATGCTTCCCCTGAGAGGCTCAACTTTGCACGATCAGTACTGTAGAACTGAGGATGCATCATGAACAGGAGGTGACATTGGTTTATAAAATCCTGGAATTGCTGGTGATTACCGTCAAACCATTCTGGAAGGTATATCAGGGAACAGGACTTACTGAGCTGTGTCTGGAGTTTTCTGCATGCCGTTGTATTACTTGCTCCTGCAATAGCTGGTTCTCTGAAGACAAGAGACCCACCTGAGTGTGTCCAGTGCTTCTGAAGGCAGCAGTTGGATAGCTGGGTCCATTTTGCCACCACTGGGCCCTCTCCTGTGGCCAAGTGATCTGTACAAACTGTTACAACTGGGACATAGGTGGTGAACTTTGGTCAGAGCGTAAGTTGGGAGCCAGGAGGCAGGCTGGAACAGAGAGCAGGAGATCAGAGGGCAAACTGAGAGTTAGGTGTCAGGATGGGCCGGGAGGTTACCAAGAGATCAGAGTCAGGCAAGAGGAACAGATTGTGCAGGGGAAACCCAGTTGCACAGACAACTTCCTGCTCCTCTGCTTGGTTTAAATAATAGCAGGGAACCAACCAGGACCCCCAGAGTTCTACCAACCAGATCCCAGGACTGGAGTCCTCTGTCAGAGTTCAGATTGTAGTTCTGATACCCAATAACAGGTCACTGCTGGCTGGTCGGAACTTACTGGTGCCTAAGAGCCCTGTGAAGTGGCGTTTGAGTCCCAGACAGCTCTCACGCCTAGAACATTCTGCTTGCTTTTGCAGTACCCTTCACAACTACATGTCAGTCACTGGATAATTTTAATGTTCACCTTTATAAATTGGACAATGTCAATACTTCTAGGGCTAAGAGACTAAGGGCCAGATTTTTAAAGGTATTTAGGCTTCTAAACAGCCAGATAGGTGTCATTGATTTCAATAGGAGTTAGGTGCTTATGCACTTTTGAAAATCCCACTAGCTACCTATCTCCATTTTTAGGTGTCTAAATATCTTTAAAATTTTTGCCCTAAGGAACTGAAGAGCCTATGTCCCATTTTCAAACAAAATTTAGGCATTTAGGAGCTTACACACCTATGTTTCTAACACGCATTTGAAAATAGGATTAAGGCTCTTAATTCACTTAGACACTTTTGAAAACGTTACCACTAAAGCCAAGATTTGCGAAAATAGGAGCCTAATGCTTAAATCCTTACCCAATATTGATTTTATATCTTTAGTCACAAGGGACTAATTTTCATTGACTTCAATGAAAGTAGTGGGCTATTCACCATATCTGTAAGCAGGCTAGTTATTAAGACGTCTAAATAAATATTTAGGAATAGTATTTGGCTTCAGAGGAGTTGCACCAGTTTACACCAGCTGAGGAACTGGCCCCTTAGACTTTGCCTTTATTCATCTATTTTTGAAACAAATCTATATTTAGGCATGTGAATAAGTGATTTGATTTTTAGAGTTGTTGAGCACCTACAGCTCTTACTGAAGTCATTGAAAGCTCCAGATGCTCATCACCTCTGATAATCAGATATGGATTACGGTTCATAGATATACCATAGCCTGTTAAACTTCACCCACTTACCCCTGTATTGAATCCAATAACTTGTGTTTGACTAAAGCATATCTTGTGTTTGGCTACAGCCTATCTTCCAGATAGGCATCCATCCATTTGATAGTTTGTTTCAATGGTTAATCATCATTACTGCTAAAAATGTGTCTTGTTTCTAATTTGAATGTATCTGACTTCAGCTTCCTCCCATTGGTTCTTGGTATGCCTTTCTCTGCTAGATGAAAGATCCGTTTAGTACCCTGTACTTTCTCCTTGAGGAGGTATTTATACACTAATAAAATCAACTCAATCTTCTTTTTGATAATATAAACACACCAAACTCTTTATGTCTCTCATTGTAAGCCCTGAATCTTTTTTGTGGCTCCTATCTGCACCATCTCTAATTTTTTTCAATATCCTTTGTGACAGACCCAGACCAGTGGGGTACAGGAGTCTGGTAGAGGGCAAATATACTGGTCACTGGATGAGTAGTTTTCTGTTCCCTGAGTGACCAGAGCAGGAGCTGCACTAGAGTAATCAGGAACCTGCTAGAACCAGTTAAGGCAGGCAGGCTAATTAGGACACCTGGAGCCAATTAAGAAGAAGCTGCTAGAATCAATTAAGGCAGGCTAATCAGGGCACCTGGGTTTTAAAAAAGGAGCTCACTTCAGTTTGTGGTGTGAGTGTGAGGAGCTGGGAGCAAGAGGCGCAAGGAGCTGAGAGTCAGAGGGTGTGCTGCTGGAGGACTGAGGAGCACAAGCGTTATCAGACACCAGGAGGAAGGTCCTGTGGTGAGAATAAGGAAGGTATTTGGAGGAGGCCATGGGGAAGTAGCCCAGGGAGTTGTAGCTGTCATGCAGCTGTTACAGGAGGCCCTATAGACAGCTGCAGTCCACAGGGCCCTGGGCTGGAACCCGGAGTAGAGGGTGGGCCCGGGTTCCCCCCAAACCTCCCAATTGACCTGGACTGTGGGTTCTTCCAGAGGGGAAGGTCTCTGGGCTGTTCCCCAACCCACATGGTGAATCTCCGAGGCAAGAAAATCTGCCAATAAGCGCAGGACCCACCAAGATAGAGGAGGAACTTTGTCACACCTTTTAAAAATGTGGGTACCCAAACTGTACACTGCATTCCTGTACTGATCTCACCAATACCTTATACAGAGGTAAAATCACCTCCCTCTCTCCTCCTACTCATTACCCTCCTCTTCCCCCATTTATAAATCCAAAGATCTCATTAACCCTTTTTGCCACAGGATCCCAGCTTGTGACGTTTGTTAAGTCATTTGTTCACTATGATCCCTAAATCCTTTTCAGAGTTATTGCTTTCCAAGATACAGTCTCCCATTGTGAAGGAATAGCCTGCATTCCTTGTTCTTAGATGTATAACTTTACATTTTGTTTGTGTGGGCCCAGCTTGCCAAGTGATCCAGATCACTATATACAACTGCCCTGTCCATTATTTACCACTCCATCAATCTGTGTGATCCTCAAATTTTATCAGTTGTGATTTTATATTTATTTCACTGATGAAAATGCTGAATAGCATCAAGCCTCGTATCAGTCCCTGCAACACCCCACTAGAAATTCACCCATTTGATGATGATTTGATAAAGGAATTTATCTGAAATCTTTCAAATTTGGGAGCCTGAAAACAGAAATCTGTCCATAAGTATTGGAAAGAAAAATGTGTGGTTATGAGGGACTTCAATTTGGGAGAATATGCTGGAGGTCTCATGCAGCCAGTAGTAATAGCTGAGACTCTGGCCTAGAAGTTTGCACTAGCACAGTTAAATTGGTGCAGCTACACTGCTACAATAGCTCCCTGTGCAGACACACCCAGAATAAATCCATTCTTTACACAGGGAGTCTGTATTTGGCACAATCTAGCCCTTGTGCTCTCTTAGATTCTCACCCACTTACTGACTTGTAATTTAGTAAATTCAGTATTGAGTCTAAATTAGGTCAAGCCACACACTCATCGCACTCTCTCAGTATGTATGTTACACCAGTATAGACTCCTTCTAAGACCTAAGGACTTATGTAATTAGGGTCACATTTCCTCTTGGCTACAAAGATGTAACCCCTATTTGGCCCTTAGACTTATCACACCAATTAACCAATGTGTAATTTACTCCTTGTTCTTCTTACACTTCACCTTTGAACTGAGTGTGTCTCATTGAGTGTAATAGAGATTAATTTACAGCACTTTACACATCACATCTGAATTTTGCCAATAGTAACATCTACTTTTATGAATAAATTAGCTTCAGAGTGCATGAAACAGAGAAAATTCCCGCTGCCTGAGACAATCAGAATGCGGGGCTTTGGTGCAAGTAGCTCTTCCATTGATCAGCCCAGCCATTCTCATTTATTTATTGACTTTATAATATAAATCCTTTGTATAACAGCAACAATGACAGTAAAATTAAACTTTGTGATTGGAAAATGGTCTCCCGCTTTGAAAATAAATGCATTGGCCTCACCGCAGCATTTATTTTCAATAACTTCACTAACAGTGCCTCGACATTTAACTTGCTGTGGGAGACCATTATCCAGTCACAATGTTCAATTCCATTTATCTCGGTGCTCAGCTATGCCAAATAAAATTGACATCAGCCAATCAGATGGCTGGATGCTGAACTTTTTTTTTATTTGCTGATGATATATTGTTTTTAAAGAAAATCAATTAATCAGCAGCTACTTTAGTACAGAAGTAAAGTTTGTGTTTGCAGACTGGATGGAGCATGCAATAAGCTTTCTCCCAAAACCAATGTAGCTTTACAAAAAAAACAGAAAAATGGGTACTACTACATCGATATCCATCAGGCAAAGTGACAATGTTTACATCATTAATCTTTGTGAACAGCAAGAACAAATGCACTGCAAGAATATTAGCACACAATAAATAACTTGCCATAGAATTTACTATTTCTATCAGAGAAAGACTTATCTTCTATGATGATGTTTTCTTTAATTTATATTATTTCCTTTTATCCATTTGCTACTTTTTATCTTTGTACAATTTTGTGAAACTGATTTAACACAAGAACATAAAAATTGCCATCCCAAAGCAGCTCAGTGGTCCATCCAGTCCAATTTCCTATTTCTGACAGTAGTCAGTACTGGGTGCTTCAGAAGAAAGTGCAAGAAACCTAGCACTGGACAACTGTGGAATAATCTTTGTCACCCAAATCAGTTAGTGGCAGGCATGTGCCCTGATACCAGAGAATGTATGCCCCTTCTTAAAACAAAAAAAAAAATCACATCTATTGTAACTGTGGATGTTCTAAATATCAATATAAATATCCAATCCAAAACTCTTGTCTCACTGAAATTAGGTTAATTATGTAATGTATTTGATCAGTTTTAAAATTGTTGCCTTTCAAGTTCATTCAATGTTTCTGAATCTCATATTGTGAGAAAGGGTAAATAGGAACCATCAGTTTACTTTCTCTATACCATGTGGTGTTTTGTGTACCTTTATGATGTCTCCATTATTCATCACCTCTCCAGACTGAACAACCCCAATCTTATCCACTATCTTTTTCTCAAATGGAAGTAATTATATACCTATAAGCATGAAGTGACTGTTGAAGCTGTCTCAGTCTCCATATCCCTCACCTTACAATCCCTCCTGGGATGAAAGTTATCGAATGACAAAATATTATTCACTGTTATTAATTTTTTAAGTTTATAGTGATTTTGATCTACAATTTAAAATCTCAGTCTCTGTTATTCTCTTTCCCAGTTATAATCATCTACTTCAGTGTTTCCCAAACTCGGGACGCCGCTTGTATAGGGAAAGCCCCAGGCGGGCTGAGCCGGTTTGTTTACCTGCCGCATCCACAGGTTCGGCCGATCGCGGCTCCCACCGTCCACGGTTCGCTGTGCCAGGCCAATGGGAGCTGCGGGAAGCAGCGGCCGAAGGATGTGCTGGCCGCTGCTTTCAGCACCTCCCATTGGCCTGGAGCAGCGAACCGCAGCCGGTGGGAGCCGCGATCGTCTGAACCTGCAGACGTGGCAGGTAAACAAACCGGCCCAGACCGCCAGGGGCTTTCCCTGCACAAGTGACGTCCCAAGTTTGGGAAACACTGATCTACTTCATTTATAATAAGGACATGACACTCTCTAAAACCAAACCATGAAAATTAACACAAAACTATTTTTAGTTATCCACGATTAAGAGTGGTTATACCATCCCTAAAGTATTTTGTCTGCTTCTCAAATATGAAGACTTGAAAATTATGGGTAATGACATCTGCTATCTAGGTACTATGCATGCACTATAGCTGCTGTTTATGCATTTGGACATTGTTCTCAGAGTGCCTCTCAATCCTGAATTACAAGCATTGTGGAACTTTAGTGGAATGAGAAGGCAATTTATTCTCCTTTACATGCAGCCTACACTTGTATTTTAAAGCAAAAGCTGCCAACACGGCAAATGCATGGTGTTTCTGTAATGAGGGCAATGCTGGACTAAGAACATAGCAGATACATCTAGATACATTTCACTTGCAGCCCTTTACAGCCAGCTGAATCTAATCAGAATAAATTTCAACTGTTAATGATTTGTGAGAGTTTAAGATTATCCAAAACAAGGAAACCCCCTTCTAGAGCGAAGTATAATTCCTGTGTTTAACTATATGGTACACAGGACTATCTATTAAAAGGGATAAGATTATAAATTCTACTGAAACATTGCCCTTGGGCATGATAAATGAAGTTTATTTTGGCTTTTAATCCAATTCCCGCAGTTTCAATGTCTTCCTTCTAATTCAGAAAGAGTTCCTATAATTCACTATGTAAAACTGTATTGAAAACTGTAGACCAGATGTTCAGCTGGTGTAAATAGGCATGAGTTGGAAGCTTGTGGTTGCACCCTTTAAAAGCAACATGCCCCTGTAAGGCCAAACAAATGAGATACTAGGTTAAATGTTCATTCACAGTGATGACATGTTGGTGACATTAAAATAATTTTAAAATAAATATTCAGTGTAAAGTTGATCTGGAAGCAAATTAGCTAATTATTTTATGTATTTTTCTTTCTTTTAATATATAAAGAAGGGTTGGAAGTTTGCTTATTTTTTTTCCCCGTGGAATATTTTTGTAGGATTCCTTGGATAACTCAGATGTGAATATGGAGTTTAGTCAGTCCTTAACTGAAAGGGTTTAGGTATATAATTTTTAACAAAGAACATTTTTCTCCCATGAATCTGACTGAAGTTACTGTGACAGAAGAAAATTTAAAACATCAAGAATTTTAAAATGGCTGTCTGACTATAAATCACTTTCCCTTTGTTACCCAGGTTTCATTTCTCTTATGTATCTGATGTCACAAGCCTACTAGTCCTCTGCTCATCTATAGAGTCTTCCAAAATATACATGACCTGAATTACTAAAGTATAAAACAAGTAAATGAAAATATTTTTAAAATATCCTGTAATGACTTCTTAATACATCATAAAGAAGCCAAAATGGGAATAAACCCATTTTTTCCCTTTGCATATTACCATTAAAGTTGAAAATCAGAAAAGCTGCTGACATTTTACTGAAAAACTCCATGGGTTTTGGTGTAGGGTCATGCTAATTCAACAAGGCCTCTCAGCTTATAAAGTGCTGGCTTTGTGCAGGTGTCAAATTGCATTGTCCACATTATTTAACAAAATAAAACCAACACTTTAATGTAAACTTGTTCCCAGAATTACATATAGATGTCCAGTGATCAAAGTTACAGGGAGACAAGTAAATCTCCAGATCAGCATACACAGTAAATTAAAGTTGTTGAGGAGCAGCTATACATTTTGTAGCACAATCGTTTTAATCATATGGCCTTTGTATAAGGGAAATGTATTCAATGAGAACGACTACACTGATTTGAATAACAACTTCCTCTGCAGCATGTGGGTGCACGTCACTTGCCAGGATTATCCGGGTATATCTTGCTTAATCATTTCCCTGACATTGCAGAGGCCTCAAGTACTTGTTAACCTTGGTCCCTCCTATTCTCTGCCTGGGGCATGTAACAGTCCAGTCTCCTGTGGGTCTCATGTCTTTGGTCTCATTTCCATTGTTGAATATAGTGTGCAAGTGCTGGGTGCTGTTGGTGGCCTGTGATATACAGGAGGTCAAACTAGTTTACCTAATGGTCCCTTCTGGTTTTAAACTCTAGGACTCTATACTATCTCCCTTTATGTTTGGGCATCCGATCTTGGGCAACGGAACACCCCAACACAATTTTCACAACTTTTTTTACACAAAAAAGCCACTTTCATCCCCTATTGATCTAACTGGTGCAAATAGATTGGCCTAACTCATTAATCCACATTACAGACTAAGGACTTGATTCAGAACTCAATTGGAGTTTTCCTAGCAACTTTAAAAGAGAATGGTACGTGGTTAGGGTGGTATCCTCGTCTTCGGGAGTGCTGGGTTTAATACCCTGCTTTACCACACACTCCCTCTGTGAGCCTATGCAAGTCACCTAGTTTCTCTGACCCTCAGTTCCCCATCTGTAAAATAGGGATATTAGCACTTCCCCATTTCTCAGGGCTGTTATGAGGATAAATACATTAAAGACTGTGAAGTGCTCTGATTCTATGGTAATACAGGCCACAGTATTGGGCTCTAATGCTTTTGCCATTTCAGATGAAGACTAAAACCAGTTTAATGTATACAGATTTGAAAAAAAAAATGGGGGTAAATGTAATCGCAAACAGGCATTTATTTATTTAATTTCTTAAAGCTAGACAAATCTATGAAATCTTGTCATAAAACGTTGTGCCAGGCATTACATGCCATATTGAAGCACAGATTCAAGTCATATGGCTTATGGAAAATAATAATAAAACCTTAAAACCTGGGGGCTTAGAATTTAAGAAATGGCACCCCGTTAATCATTAACAGCACTAACTGCAGTATTAGGATTAGAAAAAAGCTCTATAGGCTTTACAGTTGCCATCTAATTAAGCCATAATGTCCACAGAATAGAACATTGTGAATATCGTCAGAGGATAATGGTCTCCAGATGCTGTATAAAGACTAGATGAACTCAAGGCAGAGGTGAAAGTAAGCTGGTATGCCACGGTACAGTGTACCGGCAAGAGCCGGTGCGCCTTACTGGGGCAGACTGGCTTCCCCTGGCAGCAATTTAAAGAGCCCGGGGCTCCCAGCAGTAGCTGGAGCCCTGGGCCCTTTAAATTGCCACCAGAGCCCTGCTGCCAGAGCCCTGGGGAAGCAGCGGCAGGGCTCCAGCGGCTATTTAAAGGATCCAGGGCTGCGGCAGCCGCTACCACCCCGACCCTTAAAATAGCTGCCGGAGCCCCTCCGCCACCTTCCCAAGGCTCTGGAAGCAGGGCTCCAGGGACAATTTAAAGCGTCTGGGGCTCCGGTAGCTGCTACCACCCCAGACCCTTTAAATCCTCCCCAGAGCCTGCCGGAGCCCTGGGGTAGTGGCGGCGGGGCTCCAGCGGCGAATTAAAGGGCCAGGGGCTCGACCACCACTACAGCCCCAGGCCCTCTGGAGCACCACCGCCACTACCCCAGGGCTCCGGGGATGATTTAAAAGGCCCGAATGGTAGCGGCAGCTGGAGCCCCGGGCCCTTTAAATCACCGCCTAAGCCCCCCGGCTGCCGCTGCTACCCCGTGGCTCCAGCAGCGCAGCTAGGGTGGCGATTTAAAGGGCTCAGGGCTCCCACTGCCGCTACCCTCTGGGGCCCTTTAAATCACCACCCGAGCCCCGCTGCTGGAGCCCGGGGTAGGGGTGGCAGGGCTCGGGCAGTGATTTAAAGGGCCAGGGGCTCCTGGCTGCCACTACTGCAGCGGAGCCCCGGGCCCTTTAAAGCTCCGCCAGAGGCCGGGGCCCCCTCCGATGGTGATTTAAAGTGCCCGGGGATTTAAAGGCCCCGCCTCTTCCGGTACAGGCCACACCCCCTCCTAAGGACTCCAGAGTACCAGTCAGTCCTTTAAGTTACTTTCACCCCTGACTCAAGGTATTTGTTTTCATAGGAGACATTTTCCTGTGACAATGTTATTTGCCACTGACTTAATTTTTATTACACCTGGGTTATAGTGTGGATAGATAGTACGTTATTTGTTTGCTTTTAAAGCGTTTCATTAATTTCTTTTAAAAAGTAACAAATATTTATCAGTAATCTCCCAAAATTTACAACATGTGGATATATTTAAAATACTGGGGGCCTAATTCTCCACTGCCTTGCAAGCACTACAGTCATTCACACCACTGCAATGTGTATGGAAAATGCTACCAAAATTCTCTATCACTTATACCAGTGGTAGTGTTTTTCACCCATTTTGCAATCACTTTGCATAGGTGCAAATGCTCACACAAGGGGCAAGGTGCAAATGCCCACACAAGGTGCAAGGCCGAGGAGATTCAGACATAATGCCTGGGAACAGATAGTTGCCTAAGAATGGGATTCACAAAAGCCAGCACATTGGGGTGGACAGCTGCCTAAAATAGCCAAAAGCAGATGACAAGGGGAGGAGTGTTAGGAAGTTAGGCCTAAATTCTTTTGTGGATCTGGGCCTTTCTCTACTTTAGGTATTGTTGCATCAATGTAGCTACATCAGTGCAACCTCCCAGTGGAGATGTACTACACTAGTGTAGAAAGGGCCATCCACCAATGTGATTTATACTGGTTTCACACTGGGGAAATAATACCAAGTCCTGCTTTACACCAATGCCGGGGGTTAATTTCTAGCACTGTTGTTTTTTTTTTAATATAGATAAGCTAATGCCTGTTTTGTCTGATAGGCTTTGCTGCAATCAATTGAAAACTGTTCATTATATCTTTGCTGGAAGGGTGATTTCTGTCTGGAACTGTCCATTAATTAATCAAAAGTCACTTTGAAAAGTTTTAATTTTTATAAAAATATACTATACTTAAATAGAGGGCTTGATCCTGCCATCATTGAAGATAATAGCAAGATTCTGTTTCCACTCAAGTCAACAGGAGAATCGGACCTAAACTGTTGTTTGATTGGATTCATTTATTTTCACTTTTTTCTTAGTAAACAAGAAACAGTCATCTAGAAACCTTATTGACCTATGCCAATGTTATCTGGCATAATGGATAATAAAACAAGAGCGTTTCCATTGCTGCAGCTTGCAATGGACTGACATTTGGCAGTGAACAACCTTTGTAAAGTTCAGGCACTGCATTAAAAAGAGGATTATAAAGGGCATCATTAGAATTTAGGGGGAAACTGTTATTCAGCATTTCAATTACTGAGCTACATGATTGGCAGTAAGAAATAATAGACACAAATTAGTACTATTGAATGTTCCTAAATATCTATTCAGCAGCCTTGAAATGTGATTTGGACTTGGATACTGTCATAAATTTGGAAGTGTTCAAATAAACTCACTTCACTGACTGTCACTGCTTTCTCAAAGCTTCCAAAGAGCTTTGTCAATGCAAAATGATGGACCTGGAATACCTACCTTTTTAGCCTGATTGTAGCTCCATTAGCATTTTCTCCACCTTTTCCTCTGCTGTAGGCACATAATTTAATTAAAATTTACTCACAAGTTACAATCCAACAAAATAAACAGGAATGCTCCTTCCATAAAATTTGATACTTTTAATTAGCCCACAGAGACTGTTGGTACCATATCTCAGCATACATAATGCTGTCTACATTGCAGTAAATCACATGGTTTAGAGTGTACAGAAATAATGATTACCATGTGGTTGCCTGTACAAGGACAGTAAGGTCTATGAGATGTCAAGACTGAGAGTTTCAAAGATGCTCAAATTTTGTTTTTATCTAAAATGTTACCTGTTTGTTCCCTTTTTTCTGTAACGATATCTTGAGTAAATTATAGACTCTTTTTTACCTATTTTCTCTAACTTTTTCCAAGAGTTTATCCAGGGAAACTGCATTTTTCAGTGTCTGTTTTGCTGGGGGCTAGATGACTTTCTGTTCAGGTAAGGTTCTTTTTGCTGTTTCATATAGTCTAAATCAGATTTTAACACCCTCCCCCCAAAAACAAATAGCTCATCTCTGAGGCCAAAGTTGTGTTTATCACGCTAACAGAGATATTGCTCTTTGGATCTGAATGTTGTTCAGCTGTCACATTTACTCACATGAACTGATAAATTTGTAATGGCTGACAGACAGAAATTGATTTATGAGTTTGTGGGAATGGAATGGAACCACTGAAAATGCCCTTATTAAAAATGTGCAATTTTTCACAAGGACTTGCTTTGCCTTAATAAATGTGAGAATAGGTTTGATTTCATTCAGAATTAATGTAGTTTGAAATTGAAATGAGTCTCACTTCCTGCCTCCAGGAGGTCTGCTGACATTTCTAGTGTTACGTCTGAGCCTAGGGAAAAAAAACAAAGCTGAAAATAGAAAATAAGAGAAATTCTCCATAATTTGCACAATGAACACATTTTATCAGGGCAAAATCAATTAAATTTAAAAGTCAGTTTAGTATAGGGACTGAGTTATTTATTTTTATCATATCAATAGCAGTTACAATGAAGGTAACTGAAGAAATCTGTAAAGAGGAAATATCTGAATATCACATTATCTTAAAGGTGGAATTTTTGTAAAATATATATTCATGTTGATAGGCTCCCCCTATTCCCACCCATAACTAAACCACACCAATATTGGAAAGAAAAAGGCTCTGGCTTTATTTACATGACATGATATTACATTAAAAACACACATTAATCAAGATTATTACAGTGAAATATTTTTAACTTCACCAAGAGGTTACCAACCAGAAGCACTGCAGGAGTCCACTGGGAAAACTTTGTTACCCATGTGATACTGCCTAATCATCAGGTTCAGGAACACCTATTCCATGATGAGGAGCACTGTGTAGAGTAAACAGACAGATTTCTAGTTCTGCTTGTTTTCTGGGATATAGAACAGGGTGAAAAAACTAACTCCCTAAGCTCAATACACAGTGCCATGCTTTGGACTAACATATCTTTTTAAGACAAGGAAGCAATATATTTGCTTTCATTGTTATTGAGGCCATCCATAACTCCTTCAAAATTACCTGAGTAACTTTTAGCAGGATGCTTGCTTGAAGCCTTTTGTAATAGAATTTACTATGACACCCACAAGTCTTTGTTGAACTACCAACAAATCCTTTTTCTTGTCCACTGTGTGGTGTTTGGGACAGATATAAGGTTGAAATAGCAGTGGCTTGTAGGTGTCATCTTCTCATGTAAATTAGCTTCATTCCAATTCACTTCCCTGCCAAACTTTTTCCTAAACTGCTGCTCCATAGGGCCAGATGGGAAAACCAATCTGGCAAAATTCACCACATTTTTTAAAAAATGGGGGGGGGGAGGGGAGGGGAGGGAAAGCAGGTTGGTCAGGTTTACAGACTTAAGCTTATATAATTAAATTTAATAGGAAATTATAGGCGGGGGGAAATACGATAATTTTCAAAACAAATAAGATATTCATACCTTTGTAGGCCAATGTCTCATAAATATTTGATATAAGTCTCTGTTTGCATTATTATGAAGGTCTGATGGACCTTTAGGAAAGCAGTATTGTATAATTCTGTTGGCAGTCGTATGCAGCACACTGTAAGCAGTCAAAAGAGTTAAAAAATATTTGGGAAATTTATTACTTATTTATTTGCTTTCTTTAGCAGATGCTCTGCCTACATTTCAGCTATCTCACTTGCCTCCACCAAACAGCATGAAATCCTGCCCTAAGGCGGATCGCCAAAAAACAGGCATGGCACCTGCTAAAGAAATGAAACAAACATGGACTAATCACCCAGATATGTGAATCAAAACTTAGGGCATAGTGATCAAATAAAACAACAAAAGAATCCAGAGGGACATAATGTCAGTTCTCACTGGTGCAGGGGCTAAGATATGTTGTGACCTGGGGAAGTAATGTGAGAACTGTAATAAAGCAACACAGGATAACATGCAACTGGACAGGGAGGAGAGCGTATTCACTTAAAGATGAGCTCAGTGAAGAAAGCTTCTGTGTTTGGGGGGAAAAAATGCTATTAAGATAAAGCTAAGGCAGAGAATCTGGTTGTGTTAGAGCTTTATCCATTGCAAAATTTCTTATGACTCCATGCAACTCTAGGGTTCATAGGTGTAGAGGCTTCATCTTAATTCAAAAGATGTATTTCAGCCTTGATCAGTCATACAAGACCTTTCCTTTCACAGGCATTACCTGATAGCCATAAATGCCAATCAGTCCAAGGGAAAACTGTTAGGGGAGGCAGTTCAGGGTCTGATCTAAGGCCAATTGTCAATAGCAAAACTCCCACTGATTTCATTGGGTCTTGGATTGAGCCTAGATACCATGATGCTAGGTGCTCTATCGAATCTTGAAATAGATGATGGGGGGGTTCTTTCCTGGCTGATTATAGGAGGTGCATACTCAAAGCTGGCCCCTTCAGTGTTACAGCTGTCAGCCAGGAAGAATAGAGTTGAGATTCTTTCTGTACACTGCAAAAGTCAATCCTGGTGGAGAAGGAGCCTTCCTTCAACAGCTATACTGCTCCTGCCCCATATTCTAAACAGAGACACTAGCCCCCACTTCCCAAAAGATAATTTGTATCTGTCTCTTTCACTCACTGGAGTTCCACAATGGACTCACTACAGCCCTAGGACTGTGTGTGTCCTGCATAGCCACACCTGGGACAGAAGACAGGACTGCTCAAGCAGTGGGGAGCACTTGCCCAACATAATCCCTGAATATGTTAGACAAGAGTGCACCCCCAATGCATTATCTTCCAAGGCTTATGTGCCTCAGGAAGCTTTGGTTCAGGTGAGATGGGTAGGAGACTTGGAGAAGATAGAGCTCCAATTTTCAGTCATATATTTTATTTACTGAAGAACATTCTGCTCCTAAAATAGGTTCTTTCTCTTTATCTATTTTTTCTTTTCTTTTACAAATATTGGGTTTAAAAAAAAATACTTTGCTCTTCACAGTGACATTGCCACTGATAACATTATATGTGGTCTGACGGACTGGAGCTTGAAAATGTTATCAAACTATTAGTGGGAAGTTACTATATGTTCCTTCACGATCCAGGTTAAAACTTATATGAGAGAGAGTTAACTCCCTCAGCACACCTGTGGAAAAAGGCTTATATTTTCTGTTTTGCACCAGTTCCCATTGGGATCAAACCAATAATGGAATAGGCACTTTATCCTGCTTTCACTGAAGTCAGTGAGATTTTTTACATTGAATTCAGTGGAGTCAGGCCTGGGTCTTAATTTCTCTCTTGGTCTCTGGAATGGAAGTGTTAAATTTAGATTTTATTTTCCTTATTCTGAATTTCAACTTAAGCTATTTCATCATTCATAGTATGGTATGATGATTTTGTGACCAACATATTAGACAGCTGAATCTTCTTCAACTGAATGATCATCATAAGACTTTCCGATGTAACATTCTCTTTGGAATAAGCATACTTGAACTTAGCTCCCAGTGACACTGAACTACCACAAACACTTTCTCAGTGGTTCTCAAACTTCAGCAATCCAAGGACCCCTATTTTTATTTTAAAAATTTCAGGGACCTCCCGCTCAGCCCCAGACCCTGGCCCCACTCCACCCCTTTCCCCCCAAGGCCCCACCTCTTCCCGCTCCCCGCTCACTCCATCCCCCCCTCCCTCCCTGAGTCACTTTTCCCCACCCTCACTCATTTTCACCAGGCTGGGACAGGGGGTGGGGTGCGGGAGGAGGTGAGGGGTGCGGGCTCTGGGAGGGAGTTTGGGTGCGGGCACTGGGCTAGGGCAGGGGGTTGAGGTGTGGGAGGAGTGCAGTGCTTACCTCAGGCAGCTCCTGAAAGCGACCGGCACATCTCTCTAGCAGTGGCTTCTAGGCGGGGGGGGGGGGGCGGGCAGAGGGGTCTCCACACGCTGCCCCTGCCCACAGGCACCACCCCTGCAGCTCCCATTGGCTGCAGTTCCCGGCCAATGGGAACTGCAGAGTCGGCACACTCAGAGCGGGGGCAGTGCAAGGAGACCCTCTGCCCCACCCAGGGGCCGCGGGGATGTGCCGGCCGCTTCCGGGTGCGGCGCGGAGCCAGGATAGGCAAGGAGCCTGCCTTAGCCCCACTGCACCTCCAGAGGGGGAGGAGTTGATCAGCGGGGCCTGCGGACCCCAGAGAGTACCCTCGGGGACCCCCAGGAGTCTGCCGACCCCAGTTTGAGAAATGCTGATTTATATGCTATGAAAATATACAGAGTTGGTCAAAATATTGGATGAAATTTTCACAAACATTTTTGTGATAATGCTCTCCCTTGGTCTTAACCAAAACTCAGAATGGGAGCAACAAATGTTATTGACATTTTATATATGAAATTTTGCCCAGCTGTGGAAATATGGAGATGATGACATGGTAGAATTGTTTGACTTTGTATTACATAACCTACCTAAAACCAAACATCAAGCAACTGGTATGAAAAAAAAAAATACTATGCTCTTCCCCAGAATCCAACCCTCCAAACATCACAGCCTTTCTCAAAAGAACAAAAAGGAGGCTGGTGGTGTAGCTCACTGAAGTCAATGGAACACTACTCTAGCTGATCCTGATGCAGAATCACATTTACTGGTTTCTTTAGTTATGTAAAGACATATTCTAGTAGTCTGATGCCAAGGCTATACACTTAAGGGCTAGATCCACAAAAGGACTGAGGTGTCTAATTGCCACTTTCAGTGCCTAAATCCATATTTGCTCAGCTGGATTCCAACCTGTAGGCACCTAAATTCCATAGGCACCTAAGCTTCTGCTGGTAACGTCCCCTAGGTGCCTAAATTTCTGCTGCTGGGCATGTACAAAACTATCTAAATCTTGATACCACTGAGCAGCTTGGTAGCCTAGTTTATGCCTGAGCCCCTATGGGATTCTCAAACTAATTATTTCCCCACCTATCTCAGCTGCAGGGCCCAATCTGATAGGCATGCAAGAATCTCAGGGGCTGACTCATTCATGTGTGCGTGTCCCATTATACCAAATAGCCCAGTGGTTGGTGCTGGGTGTGCCTGTCCCAATAGCCCACGGTTAGATCATTTACTTGGGATGCAGGAGACCCAGGCTTAAATTAAAAATTCATAGGGCCAAACATTTACTGGGCTGATCCTCTACCTCAGTGGCTAGAGCACTCCCCTGGCAAATGGGAGAGTCAGGTTTAAGCCCCTGCTCTAATAAACATTTAATCACTTATACAAAGTGGAACAGCTTCAACAGGAGAGATTGAGGGTACCCTATAGTTTGGGGCAAGGACACTCAGTGGGAATGAGGGACACCTGTGTTCAAGTCCCTGCTCCAACTCAGGCAGAGTAGGAATTTGAAAACAGCTTTGCCACATTCCAGTGTCCTAGCCACTAGGGTATTGGCTATAAGGGAGTGGTGTCCTCTCTGTGAGGGTGGTTTTTCACAAGAAAGGGCTGACCTGGCTTAGGTGCCAAATGCCAGGAGTGGGTTCACAGCTGAGAATACCAAGGAAAGATTGCTATCCCCCTCTGCTCCAGAGGCATCTTCCAACTACCTCAGTATTTCTTATTGGCTAACTTAGGCAGCTCAGCGCAGCTTGCTGGCTTCTGTGAATCCCTTTCTTAGGTAGCTAACACTCCATGTGAATTGTATAGGGAGCCTGGACACCAGACTAAGGGCTGTGTTAGTAAATATAGTCATAAAGACTCCTGAATTCTAAGCCTGCCTTTGACAATGATGCTATCTAGGGCCTTGGGAAAATCACTTCAAATCTCTGCCCTTTGTACAGGAAAACCTTACCTTAAGAAGTGTTGTGAGAAATAATAAGCTGATATTTCTATCAATCTTTCCAGCAGAATAGTGCTATAGTGCTATGTGTTACTATCATTTTATAGATATACCCTAATCATAGATATTACTGTTAGTCCAAATACTGTTAGTATTCTAAGGGTTAAAATCATTCTCCACATAACATTTCTGCCAGAAAATCCCCAAGCAATTCTCCTTTTCCAATCCCAAACTTGGATGAGGCATTGATTGGACTGGCTTGAATTTTTGTTGTTGTTTTTGGGATGGCTATGGTTTTGGGGGGAGGTGTAATTTACTTATTACACTAATTGGTCAGTCTCTGATCTTTTTGGATGTTTAGCTCTAATAGTGGTGTCAAATCCAAGTCTACATCTGGAGGGTTTGGTTTTTTTAAATTGAGTTGTGAATTGATTTTTGGATAAAGTCCAATTTGAACAAACTATTTTTTCTTTACAACAGGAATAGCAAAATATTAAACCTAAGATGAGAATGATGGCCTGTGATTTCCTATTATATCATATCTAATCTTGTGATGCATGCTGTTCCTCCCCCTGCCCCAGTTCCCCACCCCAGTTTGATCCCTTCTGGAGTTCATATACTGCCACGGAATAAATGCCACTCAATCAAGTGATGAACAGTGTTGGGAATCAAAATGAGCAAGAATGTCTCAAGTTATGAACATTGTCTCAGCATATGTCTCTAGGCAAGACAATTGCCATCTTGCAAAGAGGATTGAGGTGCCTTTTAGAATCACATCAAACCAAGCTCCTTTTCTGCTTGTTATAAGAACGGTGTAAGGCAAATTTTGATTGTTCAGCGTCCCTTCCCCTGCCCCCTCCGCCCCCCCTTTCTTTTGTAATTTTGAATCTGGAGATATTCTAAAAGAATCTTAAAAAATTTGAGAATATGAGGTTTCAAAAAACAAGATGTCAAACTGTATCTAATTACATTGCATTCATAATCCTATGCAAACTTCACTTGCACTGCAATGTGTGGATTTGGCTAAGATTAAATTAATTCCTGTTTACACATATCACGTAATTCTATCTCCTTTACCCCGAGGGACAGCATGGAGAATTTCAGAAGCATGAGCAAGCGTGCTAATTTTGACAGAAATGAAGCAGATCCAGTTAATAAATGTTCTGTGTAACAATAAGACAGAGAGAAAGGGCATCAAGTACCACTCAGAGATCACCTCTCCCTCTCAGTCAGACAAGCAGTTCAGCTGAGTATCTTTGCTTCAGACACTCTTCTGGGATTTAAATCAATCTACATAGCCATCTATTTCTTTATACATACACATGAGGGAGAGAGAGAGAGAGAGAGAGCTCCATTTTCAATAATTTTTCCACTAACTTGAGTGAACTCTCTGCTGCCTGTCTTTAGACAATGGCTGTTGCAGAAACAGCAACAGCTGGGAGAATGATACCCTACCAGAATCAGAGTAATACATTAGCTCCCATTTAGGATGCCAGATAGCTGTGGTGCTTGGAGATAAGTTATAAACATTAATGCACGTTTTATGCCTATCTACGTTCTTTATTCAGTTGAACCTCAGGTTTAAAAACATCAAATTTATTGCCAGATAAAAACAATGCTGAACTGAAATTATTAAGGTTAAGAGTTCATATCAGTAACTTAAGGGTAAAAACATTAAAAGGATGTTGTAATTATTCCCAGAACCAGCATTATAAATCCAGAAATGCATAGACAAAGTTTAACTTAAAGAAATCCAAACACATTAAAGTATAGTCATACACAGTTAAGAAACCACCTTCATTCTGTCTTGTAGCACTGCCATGAAGTTATCAGACAATTCTGATTAGTGCATAATAGTGTTTGTATTCCCAGATTTGATTAATCTGGATATAATAATGATGCATTAGATTGGTTTTCCTTTATGGGAACAGGATTTAGCCTTATGGTTCTAACCTCTTCTGGTTGTGAAGATAATTTTCTGAATGTGAGCTATTGCAATGTTAGCTTTTGGAAGCTGCACACAAACTGAGACAATTTCTCTAAGACCTTCCTTTGACAGACACCATCCAAACACTGTCAGGGAAATGGTTAACATTTAGTCCTTGAGAAGAAGAAGAGACCACAGGTGCATGCCCTCAGTTGCAAAGGAACCAGTTGGAAAGGGAACTCTGCTGATCCCAGCTGTGGTGAATCAGGTATTTTCCCCAGCATATTATAAGTGGTATAATGACATGGGGGAGACTGTGTTAGTTAAAGGTCAGTTCCTTGTTTGTAGGAAGTGTGTGCTAGTTGAAACAACCCTTTTTCAACCATCAGAATGTAGTTGCACTAAGCAATTATTTTAGTTAATATAATTTAGAGATCAGAGTGAATGAAGCCTTTTCCCTTGATTTAAAACTTAAGCTGTGGAAAGCCTGTCTGGTTGTTTTGAGTAGGGTCTAAAAAGCTTGTTTATACCAGCCAGTTTGACTTCAAAATTATGGTTTGGGTCCCTAGTCATTTCATTAGGTGACTAATAGTGAAGTCTGATTACAACAATTTAAGCTTTGGTCTTAGATCTAAATAACCTATATTTTAGACTTTCAAATTTAGGCAACAGTCACAGCTGAATTCTGTCTGTTGAGGGACACTATGCATTTCTATTGAGTTCTTCTGGACTGCATGTGGTATAAATCAAGGAATAATCCCTTATTATGACATTAGGGGCATATTTATTTTCTTACTCTTCCCCTGCTTTAATTTTTTTGAATTATATTCTTAAAGAATGAAAATGATAGATAAATGTGAGGTTCAAACTTTACAAATGAACCTTTTTTTTGTATTCAAGATGGCTGCTAATAGGAGCTTTAGAAGAGAGTGACTGGAGCTAAATAACACTAAGGTCAAAAAGACATTTAGAGGTCATAATGAATCCTATATACAGTGCAGTTCTGTGTATATGGTGAAAATATAGCCATTAGGGTTAAAAAAGTGACTTTCAATGAGCAATAAGGATTGTGGGTTCAGGTAGTATATTCCCATTGTTGGTGGCTTTTTCCATTTGCTTGTCAGTACTCTTTACTACATTATAACAACGCCACATTTGGTGCCTTGGTTCATATATCACAACAGTGACTACAAGATTGACAAGGGCAGAGAGATGACAAGGGAGAACAATGCACATATGATCCAGTTTCAATACCACTGTTTTATTAATACCTTAATTAAAGCGATACAGCATATTGCAGAGAGCTAAGATGAAACTAGCAGAGGCTCTGCAGCATTCTGCACCTAAATTCTTCTGTGTAGTGTACTGTATGTGAATTATTTGTCTGCAGTAGACTCAAATCTTGTAAATTCTGTTTCTCTCTGACATACTTATAGTTTCCTGCCGGTACTAGTTCTCTAGTTCATTTCAGTTCTTTATAGTGTATTGTGCAATCTGTCTTTGTAGGTGTGATTCAGTGTGTCCAGGAAGGGCAAAGGAAAAAAGAGGACCAATGGTATGCCTTTTGATACAGTGTTTGAAGAATCTAGCTGAATTATGTACCTCCCTAACATACATTCAGAACCTCAATCCCTAAATCTATGTGATATAGAATATATGTATACTGGTATCTAGTATTTCATGTGAGTCATAAAAAGATGTGATATTTAGGTGAAGAAACCCATTAGATTATATAAATCAAAACAGAAGTACCCAATATTTTAGTATAGTTAAATGGACTCTCAGAGCTAACTCTTAATTTCAGTGGGATTATCTAGTCTGATTCTCCCACTAGTTTTATGCTAGTGTAACTCCAGTAAAGGCAGTGTAGCCTTGTGCAGTTAATCTTCAAATATTCAATTAAAAGAAGGTTCAGAGGGTAAAGGCAGTCACTATTTTACCTGCTTTGGAGAAAATTAATGTTAAATTTGATCTGCTTTTACCTGCTAGAATGGCATTTTCTCTCCCAGTCGTTTGAATTGTAATATTAAAGCAGCACCCAGACAGGAGGTCTGAGTCTGTGCTGTGCTTCCCAGAAGTTCAGTTAACTCTGCGTGGGGAAGGGATGGACAAGGATGACTTTGTGTCACGTTCCAGATTCTGGGCTGCTCTAGGATTCAAAATGGTCTCCTGTTGCTCTAGCTTACAACAACCCACCTCAGAATGCCTATGGGCTTCAGTGGAGCTAGAATCCCATGCTCTAACGGCCTCTCCCATCCCACCCTTCATCCCAGTGGACTCCACACCTGCTTAAAGTGACTCACATGCATTAGTGTTTGAAGAATTGGGGCCTGTGTGAAATTATTTCCCAAATGAAAAGACAACAATTACTCCTGCTTTTTTCTGTTGTCATTCAGCATGTGTGCTGATGTCTCACCACTGCCACCTCCTTCTCATATTAAGATCCTGATTCAGACAGCACTTAATCATGTGCTGAAGTCCATTCCTTTTCAGGGCAGCACTTCAACATTTACTGGAGTCTCACTGAAATCAGATGGTATGTAAGCATGTGCCTAAGGTGAGGGTGATGGTTTCCAGAATCGGGGCCATTTTGTGCACAGGCTCAAAACAAAATGTGAAGTTTGGTGATGACAAAAAAGAAACCCTTTGATGAAAATGAGAACTCCTAGACAGGTGCTGCAGATTATGATTTACTGGGGAGCCAGCAGGAATTAAATCAGATGTATTAAAAAGCTCATAAACCCCCTTGCAAATCAAAAATCATGTTAAGCAGGCGAGATGAAGGAATAGTCAGCAGAGGTACTTGTTTGCTGCCATATTAGTGCACTGTATATATAAGACAACAGTGTTCATTCTGAAAGTAATCTGTGTAATTTTATTAACTGATGTTAACTTCACTTTGATATCTATAAGAACTCCTTCCAGCTGAAACAAAACAGTACAGCTGCTACTGGCTTGGTCAGAAAGAGGCTTCCATGTAGCTCCTGTGGTGGAGCACCTCTTGAGGACCACAAAGGTCATGAGTCAAACCTCAGATGAAACAAAATACAGATCTCGTATGCAGCAAGCTGAGGCAGGAGGTGGAAAGCTGTCCTAATTGGTTAAGTCTGGGCCGAATTTTGGAACACTTACTTGACATACTCAAGACAAAACAAACTGAGACCACAAATTTCCTGTCTTTCTTATAAAATGAAGGATGGTTCAGAGGGAAAAATGCATTGTTGCTTTATGGTTACATTTCTGGCCTACTCTGGCTATTGCTGAGAAAAAAGAAGACACCCCAGCTTTATGGGTTTCTGATTATTACGCGGATCATACACAGTTGCATGCAAGTTTGTGCTAGCTAGAAATCTATGTATAATTCAAAAGGTAATCTTTTGCACTGTCTGGCCACCTCAGAGATAAGAAAAAATGATGTAATTATTTTAAATAAAAGTTATTGTCCCTAATTCTAATACCACCAAAAATGAGAGTTGAAAATATTAGTGTAAATTTTTCCATAAGGTACTTTCTACTTTATAGGATACCCCTGTCTTGAGTTGGGATACAGGCATTGCCACCTTGTATTAAATATTAAAATTAAACTATTCTTTAAGCCAAATTGGGATACTTTTAATGAGAAGCCTGGTGATGAAAATACTAATCCTACTACTTTTCCTATGTAATTTAATCTATTAATTGGCACTGGCTGTCCATCAAAGGAGACTCATGATGTCTCCTTTTGTGTTCATACAGTAGTAACCACACAGAAAAGGTTATCCTAACATGACAGTATCCTCTGAGACTAAACAGACATGCACAAAAAAGTGTGTGTGTGTGTGGGGGGGGGGGGGGGTTGTTTGTTTTTTTGCCATTAAAAACTAGGCTATTCTGAATTGAGAAGATCTTCATTAACTCCGGAGACTCTGGAGTCCCATAGTGAACCAATGCCACTGTGCATTCCTGGAACACCTGATTAGAGTCTACTGTAATGATCAAAGCAAGGCACTTTGAAATTTACATATGAAATGGTGTGAGTGTGTGAGAATCTCCACAATGGCAAACAACCAAATCATTTTTATTGTGTCAGTTTTGTAAGGTTTGCCATAAACAAATGGTATTCTTTTGCTAGAAAAATAGCAAAACTTCACAGGAATGCATTATATGTATAAAATGTAAAACAATGCAGATATATATGTCAAATATTATTTAGATGAAGGGGGGAGGTTTTTCTGAAAACAAAATGTGAATTTTTCCCACTGACTACTATTCATAATTATCCTCATAAGAGAGATTTTAACTGAATGAATGTTTTTCTTTTTTGTGGTATTTGTCCTAACTATTTGAACTTTCCTCTACCTCTCTTCCTATTACCATATGTGTAGTACATGTTCTGTTTGTAAATAGTACTTGGAATATTTCCATTTATGGATAGATATATATATTTTGGTTTCAAAGGTTTAAGAAATGCTTTCAAAGGAGATTTTAGAGATTAAATTAGTGTATGTACAGGTTTATTTCTCATAGGTGAGCCTGCCATCCACTTTTTACTATTCAATTCATAACAAAATCATGCTGAAATGGCAGGGCAAAGCAATCACTGGTGTCTAGGAAGCTATTTGCTGTTGCAGTATATGAAGAGTTGACATTTTTGGCTCACTACTGCCTCACTGTGTATGATATTTGAAATGTCTTAATACAGTGTGATTAAATTATTCTTTAGTTTATCAAGGGTTAGGTTAAGGGATGATGTGATCAGTCTAGAAGTACCTACAAAGGCAGAATTCTGATAGCTGAGGGCTCTTTAATCTAGCAGACAAATGCATAAAAAGATCCAATGGCTGAACATTGACATTAGATAAATTCAATCTGGAAATAAGGTCCACATTTTTAATTGAGGGTAATTTACTGGAAAAATTTACCAAGCAAAGTGCTAGGTTGTCCATCACTGGAAGTCTTTAAATCAAGATTGGCTGTCTTTGTAAAAGATATGCTCTAGTTCACCAGAAATTATTTGGTACAGCAATTATTGGGTGAAGTTCTATGGCCTGTGTTATGCTGGAGGTCTGACTGGGGTCAGAATGGTCTCTTCTGGCCTTAAAATCTATGAATCTATGAACTAATATTTGTATCACTCACTTCTATTATCCTATATTACACAGGACCATGTACACATGTAATTATAGCCTCTTCTCAGTTGCTTCTTTAGACAGATAGAGGTGTGCTACATGGATTTTGGGGGGGTGTTGGGTTCTGCTGGCAGGAATTTTCCTCTTGCTGATTTTGTATGTATTTAGACATGGATCATTACACAAGTAGTAATGATATGTAAACGTCTATACAAAGGAATTAAGCATTGGTATCTGTCCACATTTGTAGCAGAGGGACTATCTCTGCATGAACTGAAAATTCAGAACATCACACTGTTCAGAGGATTTTAATAATGATATTTCCAGCCCAAAAGAGAACACTGAATTCATGGACAAATAGGGGAAGAAGGAAGTATAACTAAGAGGCCTCCTGCTACTTTTCACATTGTCACTTCATATCAAAGAGAAGAACAGGAGGAAATATAAAAGCACATAGTGTTTTGCTACTTACTGAAAATAAAGTTTCTGAATTACCAGCCCATTTAAAGCTAAAACACTCTGCCTCCCATCATGACAGGCCAGAGTGACTGGGCATGGTACAAGGGGATTCAAATAAGATGTGGGGTAAAGCCATCTTCTTACCAAGCTGTGGTGTTCTCTGGCCCCGGCACTGCTGAGACTGCAGTAGTTCTTTCTGCACCACCACTCTGAACACAGGAATTCCTAATGGATCAAATCAATGGCCTCACCTAACCCTACTGCTCATGGAGGCTTCTCTAAAGAGTCTGAGGTGTCTTGAGGTAGAGATGGAGGTAGAGACGGTGGAAGCTGGGTGGTCCAGACTGGGTGGATGGGCCAGGGCAGGACCTGGAGGGGACACACATTGTTCTTCCTACTGCCTCATGGAGATTCCCCAGAGAAGATCAAATAGGCCAATGCCCCCTTATACTTTTCTGTATACTCTTTCCAGGGGGTCTTTAGTTCTGAGGAAGCTGAGAGGTTGCTGGAGCCCAGAGCTGGTGTGAAGATACAGGACATCTAAATGGATGGCCTTGGCCTCCCCCCACATCTCTGCCAGATTCATGTGGATCCTTGTTTAGCCACCAGATTTAGGAGTGAGCCAATTGGCTTTTTCCGTAGTGGAGCAAAACCCACAGACCCCCACCAAGACAACACGAGGACCTTCCATGAGTGGATGATCACACATTTCCTTCCTCTGAGTCTCCTCAGGCAGTTTTATTTGTTTGGTGGTGTTTTTCTTCTATGGGAAGGATGATCTCAGCCTGAAAAATGAAATGCTGTCAAATTATCAGCACAATACTAAGGTAGCAAACTGGCTATCCTTAAGGTTGAAAACCCAACTTAAATTTAAGACTTAAAATTAGAGTTGGAAGAAGCAGATCAGTTACAATTAATCAAGAGGAGCCTTTTTCTATTTTCAAACCAATGTGAACACTCATTACCTACAGCTACGCTAAACACCACTTCTGACAGCATGTAGGGTATGTGTAAGAACTTAAGAATGGCCCTATTGGGTCAGTCCAAGGTCCATCTGGCCCAGTATCCTGTCTTCAGACAATGGCCAGTACCAGGTGTCCCAGAAGGAATGAACAGAACAGGTAATCGTCAAGTGATCCATCCCCTGTCACTCATTCCCAGCTTCTGGCAAACAGACGCTAGGAACACCATTCCTGCCCATCCTGGATAATAGCCATCGATGGACCTATCCTCCATGAATTTATCTAGTTCTTTTTTGAACCCTGTTATGGTATTGGCCTTCACAACATCCTCTGGCAAAGAGTTCCACAGGTTGACTGTTTATTGTGTGAAGAAATACTTCTTTTTATTTGTTTTAAACTTGCTGCCTATTAATTTCATTTGGTGACCCCTAGTTCTCGTGTTATGAGAAGTAGTAAACAACACTTCCTTATCTACTTTCTCTACACCAGTCATGATTTTATAGACCTCAATCATATCTCCCCTTAGCCATCTCTTTTCCAAGCTGAAAAGTCCCAGTCTTATCTCTCCTAATACAGAAGCCATTCCATACCCCAAATCATTTTTGTTGCCCTTTTCTGAACCACTTCCAATTCCAATATATCTTTTTTTGAGATGGGGCGACCACATCTGCACACAGTATTAAAGATGTGGGCGTACCATGGATTTATAGAGAGGCAACATGTATTTTCTGACCTATTATCTATCCCTTTCTTAATGATTCCCAACATTCTGTTCGCTTTTTTTGACTGCCGCTACACATTGAGTGGATGTTTTCAGAGAACTATCCACAATGACTCCAAGATCTTTCTTGAGTGATAACACCTAATTTAGACCACATCATTTTATATGTATAACTGGGATTATGCTTTCCAATGTGCATTACTTTGCATGTATCAACATTAAATTTCATCTGTTATTTTGTTGCCCAGTCACCCAGTTTTGAGAGATCCTTTCGTAGCTCATCGCAGTCTGCCTGGGTCTTAACTATCTTTAGTATTTTGTATCTGCAAATTTTGCCACCTCACTGTTTACCCCTTTTTCCAGATCATTTATGAATATGTTGAATAGGACTGGTCCCAGAACAGACCCTTGGGTCTACATGCTGCAGTGAAAAAGCAAGCTGCATCCACACTGCGGTGTGCAGCTTCATGTGTCAGTGAAAGGCTCTGGCAGAGGGAGGCAGCAGAGAAAGGCCAGAGTAGAGATTGATAATCTCAACTGTCTGTGTATGGCTATCAATGGGGACATTGTTCCATGAAGTATATGTATATCAGAGTTCTGTAGTTGTCCAGGAAATACAAAACAGAAAACCCCAACCAGTTCACATGGTTCAATTTAAGGAAGTCTATTTCTGTGAATAAGGGTCTATTAAACTGTCATAAATAACTGCAAAACAAAACAGTTAGAATGCACTTGGATGTATGTTGAGCCTCACTGAGATGATTTACACATTGTGGTCAGAATGCATGCTAACACACCATCCGAAATTACTAACCATGAAACTCATAAAATCATCCATGTATTGCATGCTTTACTGTCTCGTCTTTGCAGAATAGGTATCATCATAATTCTAGAACTCTATGTTTAGGCCACTTCAATTCTCCTACGTTTTTCACAAAAAGAAAAAAAACCTTTTTGCGTTACCTTTCCCCACTTCCTCCCTGGTGCTGGAGCCTTTCCCTGGTGGCAGGGAAGGGCTCCAGCTGCAAGGAGCTGTCAGAGTTTTTCCCTCCAGTGGAGAAAGGCCTGAGCAGCAGGAAGCTGCCAGAACTTTTCCCCACTGCTGGAGTCTTTATCTGTGGCAGGGAAGGGCTCCAGCAGCAGGCAGAGTCTTTCCCCACTGCTGGAGTCCTTTCCTTCAGAGGAGAGAGGCTCCAGTAGCTGGAAGGCAGCAGGACATTACAAGGCTAAAAATAGCAGTGTAGACTGGAATGCAGCACAGCTTGGGTGGGTAGAGAGTGTGTAGGAAATGTACTCGTATACATACACACACCCCTTCAGGCGTGTCTGTACTCTACTAGCTTAAGCCATGCCTTGCCGTCTACCCTGTTACTAGAACCTATGCAAGGGAGCTACCTGAGTACATAAACTACACACCAGCCACCAAAAGAAGCATGCGGGGTAGACATGGCCATTGTTTTTGAGGTTTAAGGCTTAGTTGGATAATTCCTCTCCCCATCTTTTATTGGCTGAATGTTAGCCTGCTGCTGACACTGACTGTTCTCAGAAGCTCCCCTTATAATGATGAGATGTTTCAAAGTACGCAAAACACCCAAATGTTTAGCACTACAGGCTTTTCTGTCCAGTCAAGGACATCGTAGTCAGTGAAGCCCCAAAGCATGTCAAATTCAAGCTAAGCTCCACCGCATGCTACTACTAAAAGATGAGGCCTTGAATGAAAAAAATTATCCTGCTCTGCTAAATTGTGTAATCAATTAATTACAATGGTATCTGTACTGAACATAGTTTCAAGATAAACCACAAAAAGATCTCCTTGCTTTGAAAAGTTCAGCTTAACTTTCTAAATAAGATTAATGCACATGGTCTATCCAAATTATTCCTGTCTCAGTCATGGACCTGCTCTTTCCTATGTAAAAGAAACAATATTGGTACTGGCAGGTATACAAAAACACTTTCACACAGGCAGGCTATGGGTTCAGATTGAATTTTTAATCCAAATTAGGACCTGCATTAATTGGAAATAGTAAAAGTTTTTATTTTTTATTTTGGTTCCCTAATTAAGATTAATGATGGTGGCTCACAGAGTTGATACCAAGATAGTGGCGTTAATGCAGATCATATTTCTGTGCAAATTTCTCCATGTAATTCCAAATGCTATTTTTAGGGAGGGAGAAGGGAGCACGCGTTAGTGTAGGGATACTATAAGCCATGGACTGTATGTGTACGGTTTCAAGCTTACAACAGGGACTTTGTTTCATGAAGCAGATTATACCAGAATTATGTAGCTGTCCTTAAAAAAAAAAAGAAAAAGAAAAAAAAAAACACCAATTCAGATGTTTCCATTTAAGGGAGTCTATTTCTGTGAATGAAGGTCTATTAAACTGTTATAAATAACTGCAAACAAATCAATTAGAACACACTTGGATATATGTTGATCCTTACTGAGATGATTTACACATCGAGCGCATTCTGAGCACAAACACACCATCTGGAATTACTAACCATGAAACCCATGAAATTATCAACGTGTTACATGCCTTACTGTCAGGCCTCCACAGAATAAGGATCTTCATATTCTAAAACTCTGTGTTTAGACCTCTTCAATTCTCCTGTACTAACATTTTTCATTTTTTTTAAAAAGTGCCACTTTTAATTGTGTTGTGGATGCAGTTAAAAAGAATTCCTCTGAGGGCGATGAAAGAAAAAGGGAAGAAATAAAAACAAAGCTGCTATTACATTTTTCCTCCCACAGCTGCTTTGTCAGTTTTAGACAACTGGAGAAATTATATGGCAGATTTTGTTCCATACTTGGTAACATGTGTCATGCTTGAAAATATACACCATTTTGGGTAAAATGATTACCTGGTTCCCATAGGGTTCTTTAAAAAAAAAAAAAAATCACATGAACACAAAAGGCGCTTTTATATTCCAAGACATACATGTTCCTTATGCAAACAGAAGTGGAAAATTTAGCACAGTCTGTTAGGTAAATTCAATTTTATTTCTATTAAGAGTTCTATTTGTGAATGATATTATTTATACAGCTGTGAATTATATTAAAGCACCATAATGATTATAAAAACAAAATTACAGAATAACCCAACTGAGCTAATTGTTGTTTGAACAGCAAGTCTCAGCTATGTCTTGGTTTTGCACCGAATTCCTTTTTAGAAAGCTAGTATTGATCATAAATAGCGTTTTTTAGGGCTGTCAAGCAATTAAAAAAAATTATCGTGATTAAACGCGCAATTAAAAAATTAATCATGATTAATCGCTCTGTTAAACAATAATAGCATACCATTTATTTAAATATTTTGATATTTTCTACATTTTCATATATATTGATTTTAATTACAACACAGAATACAAAGTGTACAGTGCTCCTTTATATTTATTTTTGATTACAAGTATTTGCACTGTAAAAAACAAAAGAAATAGTATATTTCAATTCACCTAATACAAGTACTGTAGTGTAATCTCTTTATCATGAAAGTTGAACTTACACATGTAGAATTATGTACCAAAAAAACTGCATTCAAAAATAAAACAATGTAAAATTTTTGAGCCTAAAAGTCCACTCAGTCCTACTTCTTGTTCAGCCAATCGCTAAGACAAACAAGTTTGTTTACATTTACGGGAGATAATGCTGCCTGCTTCTTGTTTACAATGTCACCTGAAAGTGAGAACAAGCATTGGCATGACACTGTTGTAGCCGGCGTTGCAAGATATTTACATGCCAGATGTGCTAAAGATTCATATGTCCCTTCATGTTTCAACCACCATTCCAGGGGACGTGCATCCATGCTGATGATGGGTTCTGCTCAATAACAATCCAAAGCAGTGCAGACTGATGCATGTTCATTTTCATTATCTGAGTCAGATGCCACCAGCAGAAAGTTGATTTTCTTTTGGTGGTTCGGGTTCAGTAGTTTCTCTTTTAAGACTTGCTCTTTTAAGACTTCTGAAAGCATGCTCCACGCCTCGTCCTGATCAGATTTTGGAAGGCATTTCAGACTCTCAAACCTTGGGTCAAGTGCTGTAGCTAACTTTAGAAATCTCACATTGGTACCTTCTTTGTGTTTTGTCAAATCTGCAGTGAAAGCGTTCCTAAAATGAACAACATGTGCTGGATCATCATCCAAGACTGCTATAACATGAACTATGTGGCAGAATGCTGGTAAAACAGAGATGGGGACATACAATTCTCCCCCAAGGAGTTCAGTCACGAATTCAATTAACGCATTATTATTTTTAACGAGTGTCATCAGCATGGAAGCATGTCCTCTGGAATGGCGGCCGAAGCATGAAGGGGCATACTAATGTTTAGCATATCTGGCACGTAAATACCTTGCAATGCCAGCTACAAAAATGCCATGCAAATGCCTGTTCTCACTTTCTGGTGACATTGTAAATAAGAAGAGGGCAGCATTATCTCCTGTAAATGTAAACAAACTTGTTTGTCTTAGCGATTGGCTGAACAAGAAGTAGGACTGAGTGGACTTGTAGGCTCTGAAATTTTACATTGTTTTGGTTCTGAGTGAAGTTATGTAACAAAAAAATCTACTTTTGTAAGTTACACTTCCACGACAAAGAGATTGCATTATGGTACTTGTATGAAGTGAATTGAAAAATACTATTTTTCATTTTTACAGTGCAAATTACATTCAATTAAATTACAACACAACACAATATATATGAAAATATAGAAAAACATCCAAAATATTTAATGAATTTCAATTGGTATTCTATTGTTTAACAGTACGATTAATCACAATTAATTTTTTTAATCGTGATTAATTTTTTGAGTTAATTACGTGAGTTAACTACGATTGACAGCTCTACTGTTTTTATATTGCTGTTTTTCAAAACTCACTACTAACTGACTTGTGACATGTTGAAATTAAATCTTGTAAAAATCTGGGTTTTATTTGTTTGTTAATACATTCTCTGTTAAAGACACACCAAAATGCAGGATCTAAGGTTCAGACAATGTAACTTTTGCCATAGTATTAAAAATTGTATTAGAAAAGGTATATGTGCCAATTACATCATTTCCTGTCTGTGGTAAATAAACCCTAGATCTGGGGGGGGAGCAATAATATTAAATGATTAAACAAAAAAAAGTTTTCTTTACGCATCATGAAAAAATCAAGAATTTAAGAACAAAATTTTTTCATGATGATATAACGAGAGGTCTTATTCACTGCTTATACCAAAGCAGAGGCCTTTTATCCAGAAGAAATCCAGCATGCTTTGCCAGCCAATTCAGCCAATTTAATTCAGTTGGCTGGCCAGAAAACTGTGATCCTTACTCCTGGATGAAGACTTCACCACTGCTATCCAGTTATTTCTTATTTCAGTGCAATTTACTCAAACTGGGGTTGATGAACTGGCAACCTGAAAGCTCAGCTCACGAAGTACATGACAGGGTCTTACTTGCCAAGAAAGATAAGCATGACAATTGCACATGTGTTCTACAAACTCACCTGGCTACCTATACATTTCCAGTTTTGTGGTACAAGGAGTTTTAGGTGGTGATGGTGGAGTGGTGACTATGTGGGGATGCTGCATCTATGTGTGTGGGGGTGGGGGGGTGCAGCATTCTGGATGCAAAGCTCAGGAAGAGGCATCAGTTGGAAGCAGCTGCAGTTTGAGCTGGTTGGAGAATGGACGTCAGAATGAACAGGGGCTGATGGAGTAAGCAGCAGTCCTCTCACTGCTCTAACTGGATTTGTTATTACTTTATTTCCTCATTGGTTTTTTGATCCATTTAAAGTGGCTGGCCAAGATTTTCAAAACTGAGTTCCCATTGAAATTAATGGGAGAAGCTGGATATACAGCATTTTTTTTTAATTAGGCCACTTATTTAGGTGCCTAAATAGGGTTGGGCTGTTAAATCCATAAGCACCCAATTTTGAAAATCTTGTTCAGTGTGGCTAAAGTGAAAGGTACGAATAGCTGATTAGATTTTGGGGGACATACAGTAATGAGAAAATAATTGGTGGGATATCTTTTGATAGGATACTTTTGAGTGCAAAGCAGTCAGTGAAGCAGCATTAAATAAAAGGTGTCTGGTTAAAAGAAAGAAAGAAGAAGAAAGTAAACAGAATGGTAAAAATGGTCATGTGTGGAAAAGTTAATAGTTTCTGCTGATAAAATTGAGACTTTGAAGTTTAAGTACAAAGGCTGCAGCAATATGTTTACACCAATGCACTGAAGGCAGTCACAAGAAATGATCCATTTCCCTAACTCTATTCAGAAAAGAGACATTTGCTGTCATGAAAGACTTATGTTTCCCTCAAGGACCAGGTGACATGAACTATGCAGACTTGACTGAAATGCAAACAAACGTCCTAGCTGAGAGATCTAAGTTTCACTTAAGACAACAAAAAACGGAGAAAGCATATGTGATTTTTCTGTCTAGTTTTAAAAAGCTGCCCATGGCCTGTTGTTTTATTAACCAGTTTGTGAAAATTTCCTTTGGGATGACTTTGTGATCAGAAATGCAGAATTAAGGGCCTGAACCAGAGTCCATTGAAGTCAGTGGTAGACTTTCCACTAACTTTATTGCATTTTGGAACATAGGAATGAGCATAGGAATTTTCATACCGGATCAGACGCATGGTCCAAATAGTCCAGTATTCTGTCTCAGAAAGTGGTCTGCATCAGATGCTTTAAAGGAAGGTGCAAGAACCATATAGTAAGCAAATGGGGCATAACCTGCCGCCCATGAAGGTCACATTCTAATTCATAATAGTTAGAGGTGATCTTAAGCCCTCTAAAGCATGAGGTTTTTATTGCATCCAAAATTATTTTTTGCATCAATTATTATAAGTCTGGATATTCTTTTATTCTACATAGACATTCAATCTCTCTTTTGCTCTTACTAAGTTCTTTGCCTCAACAACATCAGGTGGCAATGAGTTCCCCAGTCTAATTACATGTGGAGTGAAATAGTATTTCCTTATATCAGTTTTAAAATTTCCATCAATTTCAATAAATGCCCCCTTTATTCTTGTGTTATGAGACAGGGAAAACAGAAGTTCCTTAACTACCTTCTCTATACCTTTCATTATTGTATAAATATTTATCCTTGACTCCTTTTATCTCCTTTCTAAGGTAAAGAATGATTTTTTTTCCAATTCCTCTTCATATAAGAGTTTCTCCATGCCCTCCAACATTCCTGGAACCCCTCTAATTTGGCAACTTTTAGTCAGGATAACCAGTACTGCAGCAGCATTCCAGATGAAGGTGAATCATTGGTATAATGGTATGATAATATTTTCAGTACAATTCATTCCATTCCTGTTTCGATCAGGCCCTATGGGAGAAATTACTGAGTATTGAACACATAAAGGAATTTAGCATGGAAAAGCAGTGAGTATTGCTTTGATGTTGGATACTACATGATTTGTCTTTGCCTGCTGGTGATATTTTTGTGAGCCTGAACAAAAGGTGTTCAGCCATTTCTGAGTGTGAGGACAATGAGGAAAAATACATTTTTCCAATTGTTAAAAAAAAGACTGTAACCTTTTTGGAATAGCCCTATTGCTAAAGCAGCAGAGGTTTCAAAGATGTGATGGCCTTTGGCCAGGCAGAGGCATACAAAAAGAGACCCTATATACTTTTAAAATTCCTTTAAAGTTTCTAGAATAGCTTTCAGATCACATGTTTGCATCTACAGAATACATTATGGCGTTGGTGCAGTAGCGGTATTTTATTTTATGTGCTTTGCCACTCATGAGAAATACAATCATTCCAAATTCATGAGATAAAATCTTTATATCACACCAGCAACATCATGAATGTTATAAATATAGATAGATCTGGATAAATGTACTTACAGAAAGAGAGAATCAATTGATAGGGAATTATTTGATATAAATTATAGGCTGTACAGATAGCAAACCTATAGTTAAAGTTGCCTGACACTGTTCTTTATAAGACCCTGTTTTCAGTTGCTTATAACTTAAGCTATTTGAGCGGAAAAAAATCATGCTGGTGTTCGTCTCTGACTGATTTTTAAAGAGAAAGAGAGTTTCAGCTAAAATGATTCAGCTATTTCCAAGAACAAGTTTTGGGGAAAATGCATTATTTTGCCCATGTTGTAAGAATTTTTTTAACTGTTTCATTGAGCAGTTCTAGCACCCTCAAGCCTTGGAGTAAGAACCTGAAATTTAGTGTGTGTTTGGGGGGGGGGGGGGAAATAGGGGGGAGGGTCAGTCACCTTGTTGTCAGGAATGTGCCATTTGCTGTTCCTGTGAAAACACACACAAATTTGACCAAGTTATAAGCCTCTGAAAAACTGCAGACTTGTTAGTTTGGCACAGGCTACCTTAATTAATTCAGGCATTACCTAACTCCAGAGTGCTTGGGTTTTGCAACCTTAATGTTTTGGGATGTAATGAGAGAGAGAGAGAGAGAGAGAGAGAGAGATTGAATTACTTGACCCACCATTGAAATGCAACAACTTCTGGGGTGAACTTGAATTTAACCTTTGTGTCATGTTTGCCAGCTGCATTCTACAGCTATTCATCATTTTCAAAGTTCAAGTGAACCTTAATTCCTTTGTTTTAACACTCTAAAATATGAAGTAGAACAGCTGGTCAGACTGTTCCCTCTGTTTATCCAGAGGTCAGAGGAAATGTGAACATTTTCAAATCCTGTTAAGATGCCTAAAAGATAAGACAATCTCTGCTCTAGTTCAAATGGGTACTGGATCCTCACTCTCTCCCAATATTCTATTTTCTCTCTAAAATTTGCTTAATATTTTTTCTTATGTCATCTGTCCTTGGGGCTCCAGTATCTACCTTGCCCTCTCCCCCATTTTTTCCCATTCTCCCCTAGTGCCATCAGTTCAACCTCTGCCCAATCCATTAACAGCAACTCATAGATCCAACAATCCATCCACCCTCTCCTTTGTTCCATTCTCTGCTTCCCCGTTCGACACACACACTTCAATCAATTCTCTGCCAGCAATCCATCCTGTGCCTTCTCCCTGGTTTACCAATCAATTTTCTGGTCCCTGAACATTTCTCTGCCTCAATCAATCTCCCGTATCCTAGGCCCCTAAATAAATTCTCTTCACCGACCCCCCCCAATCAATTCTCCAGTCCATCGTCTGTTCAGCTTCCAGTGCATCCTCCATCTCAGTCAGCCCCATTAGCTCACCCTCTCCTTCATTAGATAAATGTTCAAATAATTATTATTACTAATAAAAAAGCCAAATAACATTTGGCAAAATTTCCCAAACTGTTGAATAAAACCCACTATATTAAAACTAGAGAAAATGCAGTGTAACACCACACAGTATTTTAAATTCATTTGGCAGCTATCAAGGGAATGGATTGCATACCCTGGGACTAAATAAATAAAGTAGGCATTCAATAAATTCTCAGATACTTTGACATTTGGGCATTACATAATCTGGCCTCAGGTATATGCACACAGGGACTTGCGGGTCCTGCAGTCCTGGGAGTCATTTGCTGCTCTCTAGGCCAATAAAACAAGAGGTATCTTATTTCAGTGGACAGTGACAATAAGTCACTTGCTGTTTGTTATAGTTCTCGGGTACCAAGGACTGTGAATCACTTTACTTCCTGCCTTTAGTAAAAGGGAGTTTGGCCTGTGGTAAGTTCCCTTACACCGCCATCCTGTCAGCCACTCACGCACTTTCCTATTGGCTGTGCCAGTCCTTTCTTTGCCTTGCAGGTTAACAAGAGGTGAACCCCACTCCCCGGGTCCCTTTGAAGTGTTCCTCTGTGATATTCAGCCCCTGGCTACATACAGAAATCCCAGATCCTCTGCTTCCAGTGCATGCCAGTTTACCAGTTTTACCTTAATTCTCTGCTCCTGTGTAATACACAGCACTTATATTAAAACAGAAGAAGGTTTATTCAAGAAAGATAAGAGGTTCTAGTAGAAACAAGGGAGAGTGATGGAAACAGATTGTTACAATACAAAACAAAATCATAAAAGCAAACTAGAGCCTACACTTATTAATAGTTACCTTTCCAATCTAAGTTAGCAGGTCCCCCCCCCCCCCCCCCGCCCCAAAAATTCAGTCGGTTGCAGACTGTCTTCCCAGGAACTAGGATCCAAGCCTTTATGAAACACCCCCACTTAGCAAGATGTCTCCTCAGTGAATGGATTCAGAGTGCCTTCACCCTGTGATATACTGAGTCACTCTTTTGCCTTTATTCACAGCCAGGGCAAGCTCCTCACTGTCATATCATTCCTTTTTTACCTCCAAGTGCTTTAGATGTTTATAGTTGAACCTTGATGGTTTTCCATTGACTGTATGGATTGTTACAAAGATAGACAACTGAGCAATACATTGCATAATAAGCGAGCCAGGGAAGGACAACAGCTCCCTCCCGTTTGAATGGATCATCCCCAAGACATTCGATTCCCCGGTGATTCACTTTCACTCCAAGACCATAAGGCATAATTTTCAATATAGTTACATTATTCCTCAGGTATTACCCATATACACATCTCACAATGATTGAGTACCGATCAGTTACAAGCTTTCAGTAGAGACCTCATATGCTACTCTTCATGGACAAATACCATGAGAGTGACGAATTAGGTGCCCAATGGCACCACTGAGCCCGTGTCACACTATCTTTTTTGGGGGGAGGGGGACCTAAAAATGATCATCCATTTTATAGCATTGTTTATCCATTTATAATCTTCTGACAATGACTGAAAAAAAGTCTGACTAACAGCAATACCTTTTCAAGATATCCTTCCTCAAAATAAATGTGGCAGATTTGATCATTTGGGCATCTGCATGAGGTACAGTAAAAACACCTGTCCGTGAAGGCAAAGGTCACCATTGAAGTCTACAGGTTTTTTTTCTTGCAACCAGTGGCCATTGTTATAGTGTATGCAGTATTCCCTTTGCTTCTATGTACTGAGTTTAGGTAACAGTTCTAAGTTTGTGGTCTAGTGACCATTGGAGGCCCAGGAAGCTGGCTTGCCACATGTTGCTGGCTCTTCTCCTGATTATCAGCTGGCAAATTACATTAAAAGAGTTAAAAATACATTCCTAATATTACTTCCCATATAAGCAATTGTTGTGGTTCCCACACAGATGATCACTAATGGAATAAGAAGTGATCTGCACAACCATGAACAGAAAGAGAGGTGGTCTATGAAACTACTTCTCTATTAAGATATGCCTATAACTTAAGTTTGAGAACCCCTGACTATATCTATTTTTCTATTTTTGGAGTATATGTCCATTTTCTTGCAGCAAGCAATCTTACATTATGTGGCATTTAAATCTATGGAGCTATGACAATTAATACCAGCTGAGGATCTGCTTTATGTACTAAGTTGTAATAGCTGATTTGTTTAAAAAAGCCTCTTGATTAAGACAAAGTTAAAATGAAATGTTAACATGCAACATCACACATTACTTATTCGGGATCTGGCTAATAGTCAAAGAACCTGACTAAGGATTCTAGCTTGTTGCTAGGGTGCACTCCTCCTCTGAGTGCACTAAATACCTGTCATCTTTTTGGTGCTTCTGTTGTGTATGTAGTTGGTGTGAAAGCTTTTTCATTACAAGGACAGTCTGTATTTTGCCATTTGTTTAAATTATCTTTTTGTAAAGAATACACAGATGTCATGACAGAAGTTCTGTACTCTGAATTGAGATCTACAGCTGTATATATGCAGATTTATTTAATGAGATTCCCTTTATAAGCAGTTAATCAGGAGTCAGTGAGCTATAAACTAGCAGGAGGACTAGCTTTGCAACTTGAAAACAGCATTTTTGAAATAGTCAAGAATATTTTATTTTCTTTGTATATTTGAAAACTCAAATCTCACTTGAAGCTATTTTCCCAGTGAAGCCCTTAGTGACTTCTGTATTCATCTGCAGTTCTAAAGAGAGCCAGGCAGTCAATCAAAGACACTAAAGAAAAAAGAGTGATTTTTAAAGTATATTTAAAACAACTGACCTAGACAAAACTTATATACACTAGACTACAGTATTGTTCTGTATGCTTCTTGTAGATGCTAGCACTTTTTAAAGAACCACTTATACAAGTATTTACAAATAATGATAGGATGCCAATCATTCTGAATGTTGTTTAGCTTTAGAAGCCCCAGGACAAAAGTAAAGGTCAATTTTGGCACATCATTTGGAAGCCATACAAGTTTTATATTCAATTTTGGTTGAAAAGATATAAATTACCATTCATTTTAAAGCATAAAAGTTCACTGTATTCATTTCCAGAAGCTGGAAATTTATTCAAATCAAGTTTACAACTGTTCTATATACTTATACACATTATACATATACACCAAAAGCCCAATTCTCTGAGGCTACCAGATTTTCATTTTGGTGGATAGATTTGTCATGCTGACCCCAAAACCCATTTGTCACACATTATTCAACATTATACCATAATGGCACCATATATAGGGCATCTGAAGCCATTTTGTGTCTTCTTTTCTCCATCAGTTTCTGCCATGCACACTCATACATTTCTAACTTTCACTCTTGAGCTGGCTATTGGAATATTCAGGTAAACACACCTCTGATCCACACAGCTTGGTAACTTCTTGAAAAAGGACATTACTGGTATTAGGCATTTCTTCCATTTCTATATATGTGTCTTTCTTTCAGCAGAAGGAAGCCAACAAGTATGATTTAATTTTGATTACCTGTTGTACTGTAGTAGTCTGTGTACATAGAGTAGAACCTGATTCTGTTGTGAGACCAGAATCAAGCACCTCATGTAATGAATGCTCCCTGCCAATAATAGCTCTAATTGTAATACCGGAAATACCTGTTGGATTACGCTACTCAGAATCTAAGATCAATGATTAGTTGCAGTACAGCTTAAGGTCTCTGTCTTCTCTTACCAAATTATTCCCACATGTGTACCGGATACCACACTTCTAGTAATACTCCTCTGCTTCCCAACTTGCTCTTTTTCAACTCATCCAAAATGCTGCTGTCAAAATCTTATTTTTCTCTTGCCACTGACTGAATTCATCCCTCTTTTAAAGCCATTCCCTGGCTTGCATTAGCCTTTTGCATGAAAATTCTAGTTCCTTGTCCTCACTTTCAAGGCCCATAAAAATTCTTCTTTTTCCCATTTCAGCTCTCATCTCTTCTACAGTTCTTTAAGATGACAGCACATTTTCCAAGCTACCTGGCTTAATGCCTCTTTTGTTTCCTTCCCCATCCTATCCTCCAGACTTTTTCCACACAGCCCCAATGCTTGGAAGTTGAAATTCCCTCCAGCTCCTTGTTCATTCAGAAATCTCCTACTCTTTAATTCTACTTCTTCCTGTAATTTCCTTTGGGTAGGGAAAGTACCTTCTACATTCTCTCTGGCACTGTGCACACCAATAGCACTTAATAATTAATAATGTAGGTGTATATAGCATTTGATGTGCATTGTATGTAGATACACCCTTGGGGCTAAGAGCTATGTATTCAGCTGCTATGACCATTTCACTGAATCTAATGGGCTCCACAGCAAATATTATAACTCTGGGGAAGCCTACAGAGTAATGCTTTAAGAGTTCATACCAGAAGTCAGTATAACACTTGAAATTGATTTACCCACTGGGAATATTGAACTTCATTGCTATGGTGATTAAAGCTTAATTTACATTTTTAAAAGCATTTAAAGGACCTATTTTTAAAACATTTTTAAGTGTGACATCAAGCTGATTGTCCTGCTCTGCTACGTTTACTTTAGTAGGAATGGAATTTTTCTGCTGTGTTGCAAGTGATTGTGTAGACAAAGGAATCGTTAAAATGCTTTTTGCTGTGATAAAATTGATTGAGCAAGTACAGAGGTTCCAAGTCTTCCCAATTAAGCTCAGAAATTGTTTTTTCATTCTTTTTGAAACCCAGGGGAATTCCTCTTGAAATGAACAAATATTTCACATGGTTAAGTATTCATAAAATGAGCAAAATGAAGAAAGTACAGTATCTGGATGAAAAATATAGAGCAATAAGGGATAAGTAAATAAGAGAGATTGGTTTTCTTTGTTTTTGGCAGCCTGGATGAATATTCACCTGTTGTTTTTACTTTTCTAATTGGTCTTCATATGATTTACTCATCTGGGCCAATATTTCTTTACAAAGTTAGTATGGGAATTAGTCAAGTTGGTGTTTATTTTATTCACAGGCATTTGAATAAAAAAGCTCATGCATATTCTTTCATAGAAGAGACATTTAAGGATGGAAATGCTTTCCTGAAGTAAAAATGTAAGCAAAAAAGAAATCTAATTTCTTTATCTAACAGTCTTTTGGAATATATTTGCAAAAATCAAAAACAAAAAACATCCTGCTGCCACTACAGACAATGCAAGTTTAGGCATTGATTTCAAGGGGATAAAGATTGGGATGTAACTGATCTTGTTTGGACCCAAGTGTGCATTGTGTGGGAGATTTTCCAGGCCAGTTAAACTAAACTCTGTTTCTCTTTCCAATCAGACAGGTTAAAATTAGAATAGCATCAAAAACCCCAGCATTTCTGCAGGGAGCTGTAAGTGAAAAAGAGTTTTTTACAGTTTGCATGAGAATTCTGTGCATGTCTACAATTTATTTTCCATTAGCTTTATATTTATGAAGTAATAAAAATATAATAAATATTTAGCCATATTTTCTCCTGCATTCTTGCATATGTAGGAAAATCTATAATTAGTATGGGGTACCAAACAGCAGTTTTTAATCATTTAATTCTCAAGTGGAGGAGTATTATATGCAGTATAAGAAGGAAATATATTATTGGTACATTGTTATAGAACAAATTATGTTTACTGTTAAAGTTAGAGGCTGCCACAGCCCATGTAAGAATAACAAATTGTTATTATTCTAGTTGCTGGAACAAGGATCTAGAAAATCTGATATTCCTGCCATTTTGGAAAGAACAGTACGACTCAGTTATCTTTTCTGATCCTTTTTTAATAATCCGTTCTCCATGTACCCTCCATCAGTTTCTCTACCTTAGAGCCATATGCATTGATCACAATGCTCACATTTTATTACTTTTGCCTTTGCTGAAATTGACAAGAGCCAAGACTTCTGATTTGTATGAATAACTTTGAGATGGAAAAACTATCACAGGCCACTGCGCTTTGCTCCACCCCTGAAACAGGTTGAACTTTGGGGCAGCTAAAAAAAAAAAAAAAGGACCAATCCCACCTCTAGTAATTATTTCCTATTCAAACAGTTGGTCCGAGTTGATTACAGTGCCTCACTGTATGAATATAATATGTTTTGCATCCCAATGACTCACTCTGCAAAGAGTTCCAGGATGCTACACATATGCATACAGTGAAGACACAACAGTCTTTATTCTCCAAACTCTCTTAACCTAAAACTTATTTTTCATAACATTTTTTGTTTACATTTAATTGGTACTTTCTTCTCTTCCTTTCCCATATTAGTTCCCATGAGCCTGTCTGGCTAGAGACTGGTAGGAAGAGACAGCTGTAAGATGCTAACCCTGAAACTCAAAGAGCAGGTGGTTGGGACTAAGGGACTTATTCTTGTGGGTTCAAATAGTGGAGCATGGTGGGAAAGGGGAAGCAAATATTAGCAGCTGTGTCCCACACTAAAAAAAGAACAACTGTTAGGCATTTGTGCCATAACACCTGTTGAAGGCTGGCAAACTGATGTCTACTGTGCTCTCTTTATTATTTATTATACAGAAGAAAACCAACTGCTGATGGAAAAGATAAAAAAAAAATGTCTCTCCAGAGGGCAAACCTCTGACTATTAAAACTATATTTTCTTGACATGCTGATTTTTCTTTAAAGACCTGCTTTATCTCCTCTTAAATGACTATTACTCAGTTTATTATGGCAAGATTTAACACTGCATATCATCCTAAAGACTCCCGTGCTTTGATGTGTGTTTTGAATTACAGCAGATAAAATGATAATTTAAAAAGGAAAGAAAAATATAAAAATATTTTCTCTGCTATCCTTTTAGCCCCATGTAAAGGCATATGATATGAGTGAGACTGGTGCTTGGATTATTGTGAATGTTTGGATTTCATACGAGTTTGTGGTGAGCTTTGGGTCACCTCATCATTTCTGTCTCATTCCTTTATCCCTTATTTAGCAGCTTTTATGGAATTTGATATGATTGAATACTGGAATTTGAAGGATTTGAACTGACCAACAGATTGAACTGGCTTTGGTGCAGGTATACGAGGTGTAGAAAGTTCTTAAAGAAAATCAGGAGAAATAATCTGTCTGTGATACCCAATTAAGTGGTTATTTGTCATATATTTGGTAGCTTTCCAAGATCAAGAGTTAATTGAGTTGTTCTCACTTATTTTTTGCATTTCAGAAAGACCCTTATTCTTTTGGAGTGGCAGTGAGACAGATTCCAAAGGCCATTTGGTAACCCCTCAATTACAGTGAAAAGCAGGAGATGTTAACCACAGTTATAAGATAATGTAGGGCTTACTCACCTTGGATAGTATTTTACTATAGGGGTAATCCCATTGAAATGATTGGAGTAAGGTCAGGAAGGATATCAGAATCGGCCCATGAAAAATGCAGTGGTGATGATGAGAGAAGTAACAGTTGTGATGGGTTGGCTCACAGAAACCCCCTTGGGAGCTGCCACCTGATGTGCAAAGACTACCCCTGCTTCTGTTTTCCCTGCCAGCTCAGGACTCCAGCAGCCTGTCTTGCTGAGCCAGACACTCCCGTCTGCTCCGACACAGACCCAGAGTCTGAATCACTTGTCCCAAAGCTGCAAGTTTACCTGAAAACAGCTCACAGAAGTCTGCTTGTCTTTAGCACTCAGATGCCCAACTCCCAATGGGGTCTAAACCCAAATAAATCTGTTTTACCCTTTATAAAGCTTATGCAGGGCAAACTCATAAATTGTTCGCCCTCTATAACACTGATAGAGAGATATGCACAGTTGTTTGCTCCCCAGGTATTAATACATACTCTGAGTTAATTAATAAGGAAAAAAGTGATTTTATTAAATACAGAAAATAGGATTTAAGTGGTTCCAAGTAGTAACAGACAGAACAAAGTAAGTCACCAAGCACAATAAAATAAAATGTGCAAATCTATGTCTAATCAAACTGAATACAGATAATCTCACCCTCAGAGATGCTTCAGTAAGCTTTTTCTCAGACTGGACACCTTCCAGGCCTGGGCACAATTCTTTCCCCTGGTACAGCTCTTGTTGCAGCTCAGGTGATAGCTAGGGGATTCTTCATGATGGCTCCTCTCTCCCTCTGTTCTCTTCCACCCCTTTATATATCTTTTGCATAAGGTGGGAACCCTTTGTCCCTCTGGGTTTCCACCCCCGCTCACTGGAAAAGCACCAGGTTAAAGATGGATTCCAGTTCAGGTGACATGATCACATGTCACTGCAAGACTTCATTGCCCACTTGCCAGCACACACATATACAGGAAGACTAACAGGTAAACACAGCTATCTGCAGACAATGGTCCTGGTTAATGGGAGTCAAGATTCCAAACCACTATTAATGGCCCACACTTTGCATAATTACAATAGGCCCTCAGAGTTATATTTCATATTTCTAGTTTTAGATACAAGAGTGGTACATTTATACAAATAGGATGATCACACTCAGTAGATTATAAACTTTGTAATGATACCTTACAAGAGAGCTTTTGCATGAAGCATAGTCCAGTTACATTATATTCACTTATTATCATATTTTTATAAAACTATTCCAGTTACATTATATTCACTTCTTATTATGTTTTTATAAAACCATATAGACTGCACAACGTCACAACAGTAATTCTATAAGCCATATTACATCTAAACCAGCAATTTTTCTGTTTAATACAAACATTCCACATGAAATACACCATTCAATGTTTTACGGTAGTATTGTTCATGTCTCGGGACAAGAAAGAAAACTTTTGTTCCTGCTGTTTCTAGATATTGTAGACATTGAACCAGCAAATATAGTACTTTTACTCATATATTTCAGTAAGCTCCATAATAAACTATATCTAAGATATTTGTTAGAGTGTCACAAGTGTCTTGGATAGCAGATCCAATGATACAATAATGAAATGTTTAATGGAAAGAGAGGGCTTAAGTTTTATTGTTATGCTTGTGATTACATGTCCATAGAGTTCTCCGGTTTTGGTAAAGATTGATGGTGCAATATTAGAGATTAGCCTTTTCCTGTTTATGAAGTGGCCCATAAACAAGTGGTTAATATACTTCATAACATATAAAATTAATATATGCCATAAAGGCTATGTACAAATGTTAATGACAGTGAGCAGGATTATTACTGTGCAATTCATCATGAGAGCGTTACTACCACAATAGCATTCATTTCCATCCTGTGTCTCAGATTCAGAAGACAGCACTGCTCACAAAAAGAAACCAAAAGATATCAGATATCATTAAAACAAAAAATAAAATCTATGATGTTAAAACCAAATCTGAGATTAAAAAAATTCCATTGGTTTTACTTTCTTGGGCAGGATCCAGCATGTGATCTCTTCTCTCCATGGCTCCAGGGCTCAGAGTTGACCCTAAAAGAAGATGCTACGGTGCAATCTTATAATATCCATCATCCTCCCCAAGCCCCACTCTCAACTTTGCCCATGCATGTAGATGGAACCAGAACTATAAAATAGCTTCTTCTGTTTTAATATTTGAACTCAATCATCTCATTTGTGGCTGTCACTTCTATGTACTTGTCATATATTCCTTGGGGATATCACGTTATATACCTCACTTACCTCTGATCAGCAGAAATGGACATCCTAATCAGACACATAAGGACTTTGGAACTTTGAAATATGAAAGCAATAGGCCTCTTGGAAATAAAATCTCAGGATCACATCCTATTTTATTATCAATCTTACAATCTGAAAGTCACATTCAGAACATTATTTATTACACCTTTCTGTGGAGTTTAACAATATATGCAAAAGGTGAACTGAAAGGCTTTTAACCTGCCAAACCCTCAGTTCACAGTTCTTTTCCCCATACCTGTTAAAGAACATTATCAGAACAGAGGCTCTAAAACCACTAATATTTGCAAGAAAAGTGACTCATTGCTGACTGTGTCCACTCTGTTAGTGGTTGTAAATGGAGCAGCAGTTGAGGCAATCTGGGGGTGGGAATGTGTTGCTAACAACCATTGTCAGCAACTGGTAATTTCTGTAGTGTAGCAAGTGTCTTAGGGCCAAATTCAGATCTCAGTGAGCTATTTGGGTGTTATTGGGCAGAAGGGAATAGAGCATGGACAGGCCAAGGGAGAAATGAGGGGAGCCATTAATTCCTGTCCTTCCTCCGTGGATGAGCCAATGAACTGAAGAAGCCTCCTTTAATTGGCTGCAGAGCCATGCTGTGACAGGTATGGGATGAAGGCTATTTGAGTTAGTGAAGGACAGAGGATTTGGCCATATTTCAGAAACTTGGGTCATAGTTCAGCAACTATGAAATGGCTTCATAGTGTGTGTGTGGTGGTGGGGGGGGGGGCTCCATAAAACAGAATACAACAACATACATAGTCATAGAGCAACTCCAGCATGTGCATTGCTAAACTACTGGTGCAGTTCTTGGATTTTAAGACACTCAGCTGTGAATCACAGTGAGCTCCAGGTATGTACCAGTAGCTTACTAATGTATACCCTGCAATGTCTTATTTCTATTAGAGCATGGCGTATTAATTTCTATTTTAAAACAACTTTTTAAAAAGGCAGTCTGGGAAGTGTTGAGCAATATATCCTTCCACTGTGAAAAGTAGTTCTTGCTAAGAGGTTTAGGGTATGTCTACACTACGAAATTAGGTCGAATTTATAGAAGCCGGTTTTATAGAAATCGGTTGTATACAGCCGATTGTGTGTGTCCTCACATAAAATGCTCTAAGTGCTCTAGTCGGCGGACCGCGTCCACAGTACCGAGGCTAGCATCGACTTCCGGAGCATTGCACTATGGGTAGCTATGCCACAGTTCCCGCAGTCTACGCCGCCCATTGGAATTCTGGGTTGAGATCCCAATGCCCGAATGATGCAAAACAGTGTCGCGGGGGGTTCTGGGTACATGTCGTCAGGCCCCTCCCCCTCCGTCAGAGCAACGGCAGACAATAGATTCACGCCTTTTTACCTGGGTTACCTGTGCAGACAACATACCACGGCAAGCATGGAGCCCGCTCAGCTCAGCTCACCGTCACCATATGTCATCTGGGTGCCGGCAGACGTGGGACTGCATTGCTACACAGCAGCAGCAGCTAACTGCCTTTTGGCGGTAGACAGTGCAGCATGACTGGTAGCCGTGGGGCTGGCAGCCGTAGGGCTGCATTGCACCAGCCCCTTGCCTTTTGGTAGAAGATGGTATATTATGACTGGTATCCATCGTCATCGTACTGCAGTGGCTGTCAATTATGGGCACATGGGCAGACATGCTCAGTCCTATCGAACTGTCTTGATGATGATGGCTATCAGTCGTAGTATGCTATTTTCTGCCAATCGCCCAGTATTTTCTGCTAAGCACCCAGAAGAGGCCGAGGGCGATCTGGGTGCTGGCAGACGTGGGGCTGGCAGACGTGGGGCTGCATTGCTACACAGCAGCAGCCCCTTGCCTTTTGCTAGAAGATGGTATATTACGACTGGTATCCATCGTCATCATACTGCAGTGGCTATCAGTCATGCTGCACCGTCGGCTGCCAGCTTAAGATGTAAAAAATAGATTTGTTCTGTATTCATTAGCTTCCCCCTCCCTCCGTGAAATCAACAGCCTGCTAAACCCAGGGTTTTGAGTTCAGTCTTTGGGGGGGGCCATTTTGTGTGACAGTTGTTTGTGTTTCTCCCTGATGCACAGCCACCTTTGTTGATTTTAATTCCCTGTACCTGTACGCCATGTCGTCACTCGCCCCTCCCTCCTTCCCCTGGTCCGTCAGATACTAGTTTCACGCCTTTTTTCAGACCAGGCGCCATAGCTAGCACTGGGATCATGGAGCCCGCTCAGATCACTGCGGCAATTATGAGCACTATGAACACCACGCGCATTGTCCTGGAGTATATGCAGAGCCAGGACATGCCAAAGCAAAACCAGGACCAGCCGAGGAGGCGATTGCAGTGCGGGGACGAGAGTGATGAGGAAATTGACATGGACATAGACCTCTCACAAGGCACAGGCCCCAGCAATGTGGAAATCATGGTGTTCCTGGGGCAGGTTCATGCCATGAAACGCCGATTCTGGGCCCGGGAAACAAGCACAGACTGGTGGGACCGCATCGTGATGCAGGTGTGGGACAATTCCCAGTGGCTGCGAAACTTTCGCATGCGTAAGGGCACTTTCATGGAACTTTGTGACTTGCTTTCCCCTGCCCTGAAGCGCCAGAATACCAGGATGAGAGCAGCCCTCACAGTTGAGAAGCGAGTGGCAATAGCCCTGTGGAAGCTTGCAACGCCAGACAGCTACCGGTCAGTCGGGAATCAATTTGGAGTGGGCAAATCTACTGTGGGGGCTGCTGTGATCCAAGTTGCCAGGGCAATGAAAGACCTGGTGATATCAAGGGTAGTGACTCTGGGAAACGTGCAGGCCATAGTGGATGGCTTTGCTGCAATGGGATTCCCAAACTGTGGTGGGGCCATAGACGGAACCCATATCCCTATCTTGGCAGCGGAGCACCAAGCCACCGAGTACATAAACCGCAAGGGGTACTTTTCAATGCTGCTGCAAGCCCTGGTGGATCACAAGGGACGTTTCACCAACATCAACGTGGGATGGCCGGGAAAGGTACATGATGCTCACGTCTTCAGGCACTCTGCTCTGTTTCGAAAGCTGGAGGAAGGGACTTTCTTCCCGGACCAGAAAATAACCGTTGGGGATGTTGAAATGCCTATCGTGATCCTTGGGGACCCAGCCTACCCCTTAATGCCATGGCTCATGAAGCCGTACACAGGCAGCCTGGACAGGAGTCAGGACCTGTTCAACTACAGGCTGAGCAAGTGCCGAATGGTGGTGGAATGTGCATTTGGACATTTAAAAGCGCGCTGGCGCAGCTTACTGACTCGCTCAGACCTTAGCGAAAAGAATATCCCCATTGTTATTGCTGCTTGTTGTGCGCTCCACAATATCTGTGAGAGTAAGGGGGAGACATTTATGGCGGGGTGGGAGGTTGAGGCAAATCGCCTGGCCGCTGATTACGCGCAGCCAGACACCAGGGCGTTTAGAGGAGCACAGCAGGGCGCGGTGCGCATCAGAGAAGCTTTGAAAACAAGTTTTGGCCAGGCTACGGTGTGAAACTTCTGTTTGTTTCTCCTTGATGAACCCTCCGCCCCCCCCCACCCGGTTCACTCTACTTCCCTGTAAGCCAACCACCCCACCCTCCCCTCCCCCCTTCGAGCACCGCTTGCAGAGGCAATAAAGTCATTGTTACTTCACATTCATGCATTCTTTATTAATTCATCACACAACTAGGGGGATAATTGCAAAGGTAGCCCAGGATGGGTGGGGGAGGAGGGAAGGAAAAGGACACACTGCAGTTTAAAACTTTAACTCTTATTGAAGGCCAGCCTTCTGATGCTAGGGCAATCATCTGGGGAGGAGTGACTGGGTGGCCGGAGGCCCCCCCACCGTGTTCTTGGGCGTCTGGGTGAGGAGGCTATGGAACTTGGGGGGGAGGGCTGTTGGTTACACAGGGGCTGTAGCGGCAGTCTCTGCTCCTGCTGCCTTTCCTGCAGCTCAACCATACGCTGGAGCATATCAGTTTGATGCTCCAGCAGCCGGAGCATCGACTCTTGCCTTCTGTCTGCAAGCTGACGCCACCTATCATCTTCAGCCCGCAACTTGCTCTGTTCATCCCGCGATTCAGCACGCCACCTCTCCTCTCGTTCATATTGTGCTTTTCTGTAATCAGTCATTGACTGCCTCCACGCATTCTGCTGTGCTCTGTCAGCGTGGGAGGACATCTGGAGCTCTGTGAACATGTTATCCCGCGTCCTCCATTTTTTCTTTCTAATCTTCACTAGCCTCTGTGAAGGAGAAACATTTGCAGCTGGTGGAGGAGAAGGGAGAGGTGGTTAAAAAAGACACATTTTAGAGAACAATGGGTACACTCTTTCACGTTAAATTTTGCTGTTCACATTACACAGCACGTGCTTTCGTTACAAGGTCGCATTTTTCCTCTTATATTGAGGGCCTGCCGGTTTGGTGTGAGAGATCACTCACGCAGTGCCAGGCCACAGATTTCGGCTTGCAGGCAGCCATGGTAAGACACAGTCTTTTGGCTTTTTTAACCTTCTTAACATGTGGGAATGGTTTCAAACAGTAGCGCTCTCATTTCCCATACCAAGCACCCATTGGGTTGGCCATTTAAAATGGGTTTGCAATGTAAAAGGAGGGGCTGCGGTTTCAGGGTTAACATGCAGCACAAACCCAACTAACTCCCCTCCCCCCCACACCCAATTCTCTGGGATGATCACTTCACCCCTCCCCCCCACCGCGTGGCTAACAGCGGGGAATATTTCTGTTCAGCAGAGCAGGAACGGGCACCTCTGAATATCCCCTTAATAAAATCGCCCCATTTCAACCAGGTGACCGTGAATGATATCACTCTCCTGAGGATAACAAAGAGCGATAAGGAATGGATGTTGTCTGCATGCCAGCAAACACCCGGACCATACGCTGCCATGCTTTGTTATGCAATGATTCCAGACTACGTGCTACTGGCCTGGCGTGGTAAAGTGTCATACCATGGCAGACGGGATAAGGCAGCCCTCCCCAGAAACCTTTTGCAAAGGCTTTGGGAGTACATCCAGGAGAGTTTTCTGGAGATGTCCCTGGAGGATTTCCGCTCCATCCCCATACACGTTAACAGACTTTTCCAGTAGCTGTACTGGCTGCGATTGCCAGGGCAAATTAATCATTAATCATTAAACACGCTTGCTTTTAAACCATGTGTAATATTTACAAAGGTACACTCACCAGAGGTCCCCTGTGTGCCCTCAGGGGATGGGAGCACGCCTTGGGTGAGTTCGGGGGTTACTGGTTCCAGGTCCAGGGTGATAAACATATCCTGGCTGTTGGGGAAACCGGTTTCTCCGCTTCCTTGCTGCTGTGAGTTATCTACATTATCTCCATCCTCATCTTCCTCGTACCCCGAACCCGCTTCCCTGTGTGTTTCTCCAGTGAGGGAGTCATAGCACACGGTTGGGGTAGTGGTGGCTGCACCCCCTAGAATGGCATGCAGCTCCGCGTAGAAGCGGCATGTTTGCGGCTCAGCCCCGGACCTTCTGTTTGCTTCTCTGGCTTTGTGGTAGGCTTGCCTTAGCTCCTTAATTTTCACGCGGCACTGCTGTGCATCCCTGTTATGGCCTCCGTCCTTCATGGCCTTGGAGACCTTTTCTAATATTTTGCCATTTCGTTTACTGCTTCGGAGTTCAGCTAGCACTGATTCGTCTCCCCATATGGCGAGCAGATCCCGTACCTCCCGTTCTGTCCATGCTGGAGCTCTTTTGCGATCCTGGGACTCCATCACGGTTACCTGTGCTGATGAGCTCTGCGTGGTCACCTGTGCTCTCCACGCTGAGCAAACAGGAAATGAAATTCAAACGTTCGCGGGGCTTTTCCTGTCTACCTGGCCAGTACATCTGAGTTGAGAATGCTGTCCAGAGCGGTCACAATGAAGCACTGTGGGATAGCTCCCGGAGGCCAATAACGTCGAATTCCGTCCACACTACCCCAATTCCGACCCCCTAAGGCCGATTTTATCGCTAATCCCCTCGTCGGAGGTGGAGTAAAGAAACCGGTTTAAAGGGCCTTTTAAGTCGAAAGAAAGGGCTTCGTCGTGTGAACGTGTCCAGGCTTAATTCGACTTAACGCTGCTAAAGTCGACCTAAACACGTAGTGTAGACCAGGCCTTAGAGAAGGTTCAAAGTTTTATACACATTTTCTCAACTAATATTATTATGTTTACGGTTTTGTTTTTGTTTTCCCTAAAGCTTTCTCACCTTTTTAGAAAATATTTATAACCTTGATTGCCCTTCATATCTCTGAGAAACCTAGCTGCCCTTTCAGTAGAGGTTTATGGCATAAGAGCGCTTTCAACTCACTTTCTTTTATTGAATGTAATTTGGAATATCAAACAAGCTCGCAGCATGGTTTTTACATTAGGAAGTGAGCTGGAAGTGGCTGAAAGGGCCACAAAGTGCTGCTAAAAGGTCAGGTTGCACTTTGGGAGAGGAAGCAGTTTAAACTGTCATTTTTACCTTCAGCCCTTCACTCCCTCCTCCCTTACCTTTCTCTTCACCTCTTATCCCATCTGATGCCTTTTTCCTCTCTGTTAACATTGCCCCTCAGTCATTGAGGATAACCAGTCTAGATATTTTTGTGAGTATTTAATTTAGTTCCCACATGTGTATCACTGGGAATTGATGAATGGCTCTGACATCAAACAGGACCAATCTAGCAATGAGAATGCAGTTTTGGACAATCAGTGTTTTTAGGCATACTCTTAAATTCTACATGAGTGGTAGCAGTGGTTACTATGGAACCACAACTTAGTATCTCCTTGTATGGGGAGATTTTGGCAAACCAGTAAAGTGCCTGAAACCACTATGGCTTATTGCTAAAAGCAACCTAGTCAGCAGGTTGTAAAGTGGCCATGCAGCTTGACCAAGGCAGGAGGTGAGGGGGGTTTGGGGTGCCACAGAAAGGGCAGCTTGACCCCGCGTCCTTCCTGATAAGAATTGTATTGAAGTTGCTGATACATGCATTTTAAAAGAGCAGGATGTGCCCCAGGAATGTCTATTGGGGTCTCAAGGCTGCAAACTCTGGAAAAACCCACACCTGGTTAATCAATAATCAGAAGGAACCTCTTGCTTGACCATTGAAACTGCTTACTTAACAAGTTTTCTTTAAGGGACGTGTCATTCTATTACTAATGTATAAATAAGGGGGAAAAAGCTTGAGATAGTTGGACTCTTTTTGGACTCTCTCTCTGGATCCATCTTGCAGTCCCCACCGGCAGACGGAAGATTTGGCCACCAGAAGCCTGCCGATGAGTCACTCGAGAGCCACACTCAGCTTTGGTCATTATCAAGGATTGGGAGTGTTTTACTAACTTGTTGCGGACATGTGTAAGTGCTTGAGACTAAGTAAAGTTTAGCTTTCAGTGAAAGCACTCTTGTGTTGTCCTGTTTGTGCCAGCCATCTATCGGCCGGATGGCCATGTCTCCCTTGATTTATTTCCTGACACCACCTCGCACAGAATAAAAGTTACCAAGAGCTTTGGGTTGAAAGAACCCCAGGTAACATCCTGACTGAAACAACAAGGAGTTTGGTGGCACCTTAAAGACTAACAGATTTATTTGGGCATAAGCTTTCGTGGGTAAAAACCTCACTTCTTCAGATGCAACACTTCTTCAGTTGCATCTGAAGAAGTGAGGTTTTTACCCACGAAAGCTTATGCCCAAATAAATCTGTTAGTCTTTAAGGTGCCACCAGACTCCTTGTTGTTTTTGTAGATACAGACTAACACGGCTACCCCCTGACACTTGACATCCTGACTGAAGTGCATTTAAATTCTCAAATATTGAGAAGTATTAATGTAGCTTTTTGTACTGAGTAGTAAATATTTTTAAACATTCCAGTTCACCATTACTGTACTATATATTTGTCTTTTCATCCAAGTTAAATGATAAAACTCCCTAGAAATGCAATATTATGCTTTGACACCTTAAATAATGTTGATAGACTGCTTGTAATGTAAAATATATATCCATGCAAATATGTGATCAGTAGAAGTCATAGCTTGTCAAGTATAGCCTGCTCTGCTAGCTTAAATGTTTAATAATAAAAATGAACCAATTGGCCCACAAATAATTGATTATGCAATTAAAGAAAAGCATGTTTACCTGCTTAGATATTTCTTTGGAATGTACCTCTGCATTCCACCTATTACATGTATTTGCAAAAATAAGCATAGACAATATTATCAACTTAAGGCTAGTAGTGGTTGTTACCAGGGTTCTTTCAACCCAAAGCTCTTGGTAACTTTTACTCTGTGCGAGGTGGTGTCAGGAAATAAATCAAGGGAGACATGACCGTCCGACCGATAGATGGCTGGCACAAACAGGGTAACACAAGAGTACTTTCACTTAAAGCTAAACTTTACTTAGTCTCAAGCACTTACACACATCCGCAACAGGTTAGTGAAACTCCCCCAACCCTCGATAATTACCGAAGCTGAGTGTGGCTCTTGAGTGGCACAGCGGCAGCCTTCCGGTGGCCAAATCTTCCACCTGCTGGTGGGGACCACAAGATGCATCCTTTCCCCCCCTTATTTATACATTAATAATACAATGACATGTCACTTAAAGAAAACTTGTTAAGCAAGCAGTTTCAAAGGTCAAGCAAGAGGTTTCCTTCTGATTATTGATTAACAGGTGTGGTTTTTTTCATAGTTTGCACGCCTTGAGGCCCTGACAGACACATTCCTGAGGGCACATGGACAAGCTTCCTGTTCTTCTAAAATGCATGTATCAGCAATTTCAACACAATTCTTACCAGGAAGAACATAAGAACGGCCATACAGGGTCAGACCAAAGGTCCATCTAGCTCAGTATCCTGTCTACCGACAGTGGCCAATGCCAGGTGCCCCAGAGGGAGTGAACCTAACAGGCAATGATCAAGTGATCTCTCTCCTGTCATCCATCTCCATCCTCTGATAAACGGAGGCTAGGGACACCATTCCTTACCCATCCTGGCTAATAGCCATTAATTGACTTAACCACCATGAATTTAGCCGGTTCTCTTTTAAACACGGGGCCAAGCAGCCATTTCTGTGGCACCCAAAACCCCCTCCCCTCCTGCCTTGGTTAGGTTGAGGCTGCTGCATGGCCAATTTATGGCCTGCTGACATGGCTGCTTTTAGCAATAAGCAATAGTGATTTGGTTTGCCAAAATCTCCCCATACAGTGGTCACCAAAAATGTTGCTTCATGGAGGTATGGGGGCTTTCTTTTATAGGAATTCAATGAAATTCAATCTAATTTCCCATGGATTATTAACCTCCACTCTGGAGCAATAACACTTTTAGATGACCACTCCATATATGCTATCTGATATCTGATCTAACAGAATGATTTATACTTAGGATACGTCAAGCAATGGTTTATGAAGCTGTTCTGTATGGACCCTCAATATTTCAAATATATATATTTTCCAAAGATCAGCTTGAAAATTCAATTCCAAAGTCAAATTTCATCATTTTGAAATTTCACATATTTGAAATATGAAACAAAAGTACCTTGGCAGTCATTGTTGGTAATTTTGGTTTGTGGCGTGAATAAAGGGACAGATAAATTATAGAGCTATGTGCGACTGTGCGTTACTCTATCAGGTACACACACATACGCATGCCCACCCAGATGTACATCCAATCAAGTGGGGAGTGAAGTGGCCTGGGATGCATGCACTCTGGTTCTTTCATCAGAAATAATAAGGGAACTTGTACTGGATCTTGCATCCACCAGCCAAAATGATATGTGACCTCAAACCACAATTTTGAACTGATTTAAAAAAAATATTAGTGAATTTGAGGCTGATAGCACAATAGCTATTGTAGGTGTAGCAGCAGATAAGTCAGCAGGTGTCCCACCAGGATCCCACCAGTGCACTCAGAAGGACTGTTCATTTGTATTGCCTGTGCACTGTGACTAGCTGAGGAAACGACATTTAAAATCACATCAATCAAAGCAGCATTAACTTCGCCAGGCTATCTGTGAAAACACACTCTAAACCAGGCTCTCACTGTAGCCAAACTATGGGCCATGTTGTGCCCAGCATAATGGGGAGAGAAACATGGGAAGGCTTCTTGCAGCATGAGAGCACAGTCATGGTCTTGAGCTGCCAGTGCACAAGAAGCCCATGAGTCCAGTATCCTTGGAGGTAGTAGATACCCCAACGTGGGCAGGGACAGAGAGAGAGAGAGAGAGGCCAAGACCACAGCTCTGACCTCAGCACACACAGCTGGCCCAAGTGGCCTGTGAAAGGCTGGTGCCCGGGCCACACACCACTGCACTTCAGGAAGCATTAAAATCATGCCTCCATCATTCCCACTGGGGTGGTGCCCTTCTGTACAGCCTCCCTCCTGCCCCCAGGGGCTGTGGCTTAAAAGCACATTTTATCCCATATACCCCCTTGAACCTGGCTGCCAAACTAAATGTGAAATTATACAGTAAAACAGCCTCTTCATAGCTAAGGCACATGTAAAAGCATGCTCTATAACAGTCACCGCAACTTGGCCAGACTCCATATAAATCTAATGATAGGAGGACCTCAAAAGCTGCAGTGTTTAAATGCTAATACTAAACTATGGAGAACCCCGCCTAGCCAATCTTACTTGGTGTTCATTTCTGTAGGAAAGGGCCAATGGCCTGCTATGCTGCCTACAGCATCTTTGATAAATAGATTGCCATTTAGTTGGGGAAAACCCCACCCTTTTCTGAAGTGTATGTCAGCCAAAAATAGCAAACTTGCATTATTTCACATCATTATTAGACAGTCTGACAAAATCCTGCACATTTTTTTTAAAAATGTATTTTTGACTAAATTGTCAGTATCTGATTCCTGTTTTTCCCCTGAAAGTTCAGTGAAAGTGAGTAATATTAATTTTTGTCAAGTATAGTCTGAATCAACAGGTGGCTTAATTTGTCTACTTTGTTACCAATTGAGATAATTTGAGATAATGATTTATTGAAGAAAAGTAAAACCCAATCTAAAATGGAAGGTTTGAAGTACTCTGCTTAATTATATTCAGATGAATTAAATGTAACCTTAATCTTGCAGATGATGTGGTTCTCACAAGTATAGTATGCCCCAGCTGCTATATATATATTTATGGCTTTTCAGTCCAATAAATTCATAACGATTTCCTTCTGGATGTCCAAAGGCCATAATATGAATTTCAGACGGATTATATATTTAGGAACTTAGCTTTGAATAACTAATTTTAAGAGCAGAATTGTCTGTCATTTCTATGAGAAAATATTTCTTAATCAATATAGTATAGTTCCAAAAAGTATGTATTTTATACTCATGTCAGAAGTCATTGGTGCATCACCAATGTGAAGTGAGACTTCTTGCCTTTGTATTTTATGGTTTCCTTGGTAACAGCAGTAATAGACACTTAAAATCAACGCGTCTTTATTCTTTGTCTCATCAGCAGCTCTTTACATGGTGGTTTAACTTGTTCTTTGGGGCACTTAAATTCAAACTTGAAGTATTTTTGCAGAAAACATATGAGAAATGCTGATCTAGGAAGTAACCATGAATAATATTTGGTTCATACTTAATCCTTTTTCTGTTCATGAACTAATTCTGATTTCTTCACATATTTCATTAATGGTAAGAAGTCACTGAATATTTCATGTGACTAAATTTTAAGCCTATAGATTGTCCACACATTTTTCACTTCAGCTATTTTGTATGTGCTAACAGTTATTAGAGATGTGTGACTGATGACGTAAATCACTTGGTATGATTTCTGCTTCCTGATTGGATGGCTGAAACTTTTTTAAGGGAAAATAACAAAATGAATAATACACATCAGCTATAGATTCCAAAGAATAATCATTTCTACTAACATTCATGAAGCTTTTGGGGTTCTCAAACATTTTCACAAATACCTAGTAGCTGTCTGAATACCTGTGAACAACAAATAACATAAACTCACAAACAACAATGTTTTTCTTCCTAAATTGTTTCTTTATTATTCAATAAGCTCTAAACAAAAGTTGCGTCTTAATATAGATATAGATTAGATAGATAGATAGGTATTCTAATTCTAAATACTTCACTTTTTAATAATGTTTTGCTAACTAAACTATGGAAGGATATGAATTTTGTAACTTATTAACCTTCACTTCATATGAAGATATAAAAATGTATGGTGGTATCAGGTAAAATGTGTATAAGAAAAACTTAAGAAGGACAAGACCCGAGTTAGGCAACGCTTTTATATTACCTAAACATTTGCCATTCTAACAGTTGAAGTGAGCACTTCATGCTACATCCATACTATAATTTAATCACTTTTAATAAGTACCTACTTACAGTAAATATGATCCTACTGTGCTCAGAATGATTACTGTTCTGTTTAGATTTGCTGCTAGGCCCCCTTTTTAAAATAAATTGTACTCTGTCAGCTAATTTTTAAAGGTACCTTGATACTGAACAGGCTTCCTCTTGGAGGAATGTAAACTATTTTACTCCAGGGACTGGCATCAACATGCTAGACACGATGGCATGGGCTGCCCGAACTTTCTGAACATTCTCCAGCTCAGTATTCATTAATTACCTAGTTAGACCATTACAAAAGCCTCTAAATTATTTGTTTGCTGAAATTCTTATGGATTCAGAGTGGTATATATGTTCATTACACAGGGCTCTGTCATACCTATGAAGCCTTGGCTTATGCTGGGTGTGCCCCAGTATGCAGGGGGAGTGTGCCCACTCCTCTCCTTCATATGGCACAATATACTCCCACTAGCATGACAGTTCCACTGGTGCAGAGGGAAGGTTGGAGCCATGTCCCCCTCCTCCTGCGCCCTTTGTGGCAATGTATGCCCAGGTGGCACACAGAAGGAGCAGTCCCTGGTGTTCAGGAACTGCATTTCTGACAGCCCTTGTGCAGAGCACATGTATTATTCATGTATTGCGTGTTAGGTAATAACATGAGAGGACTCCAGGTTTCTAAAACTAAACTGGCTCTTTATTAAGAAAATGATTTAGAGAGAGGCCTCAACTGTGTGCACACAGACTGACTTCCTTTGCCGTCTCCAAACTTTTCCCTCTTGTAACCTGTGCTCCTCCCTTCAAGTTTCATGAAGGTTGCTACAATATGGGCAGGGAGGCGACCTGTGCATTCACATGAGGGGCTGTTAGAATCTAGCCCACAGTGATTCTGGCTGTATGATATTTTCATGGCAGCAACATGCTAACACCAGAGAAAAAGTTTGACATGAAAAATATTAATGGAAATCATGGCTGCATTGTGGCTTTTTTTTTTTTTAGTATTCACAGGCACTGGAGAGAGACACATGGGGGTGGGATATATCCTCAGCAGGTTTAAATCAGCATAGTCAATTTACACCAGCTGAGGATCTGGCCTGGTTTCTTTTGCTTTCCTTCAAGGTACTGATAAAATCTCAATTTGAGCATAGGGCAAGCCTTCATATTCTACTTCATACCAATAACAAAGTAAATTATAATTCTGCAATATTTCCTCCAAATATTACCAACCAGATTACAGTGTAGTATATGTAACATGAACAGCATTTAGGAAACAATACTTCATTCTCTTGCCTCTATCATATAAATCATATATCTCCTGTTATGAAATCAAAATGTAGTTCATATTTTGTAACACTTCAATAACATTACTTACAGTTTCAAAATTCATTAATTCAGTTACATTGCAATCCAATAAACTGGTCTCCAAACATTCTTCTAACCCTCTATATTTTCCGCTCTTAATACTGAAACAATTACAAGATTAAATTGCATCAATCTTCCAAATACATTGGTTAATCACAAATTTATAGCAGAATAAAACTACTGCATGTTTAAAACATATCTTTGGTTTGCCTCAAATGTGCATTTTTACTCCGTTAGGAAATAGCTTTGCATTTGTTGCTCACTTGAAACAACACCAACATCCTAAAAACTGTATTCAAAGAATTGCTTCAAAAGCTTTCTCTTCTGTGATGTCCTGTCCCTCTAAATGTTCGGGGGCTCTTTGCACTTTCTCTGCTCTACAGAAGTGCAAAGTCTTACTTTTTTGTTAAGTTTCAGTTTTGCAGCCAGAACAATAAAGCCCCCACAGTCCACACCTGTGTGTCCATCAGCTCCCTCTGCATCTGTCTGTCTCTCTTTCTCTGCTGGCTCCAGAAATATAACACCTTCAGTGGGACATTAGCCAGCACAAAATGTCTGTCAGGTTGATGAGTCGGACTTGATGATACCCTTGCTGTTCCCTTGCACTGCTCAAAAAAATCTGTCACTGTTTTTTGATGTTTTACAGTCTGTCCACTTAGCCTTTCATTTTCTATTTAACATTTGCTCATTTGTGTTCAAATGCCTGGAACAACTTAGGTTCTAAATCACCACCAAAAAAAAAGGCATTTGGAACCAATCAGCACTCTTACTGGAAGTTTCATTATGCTCTAGGATTACTGCACATGAATGAATATTAATCTCCCTCTAGCCTCTTGATGCTATTCTCTTTAGATCATAGTTAAGGCACCTTGGCAGTGCTTTGAAGGAATACTGTACCTCATATGCCCATGTTATGTGGGTAAAGTATTTCAGTGTCCAGTGTTGCCAATTACATCCTACCCAAATACAGAAATGCAATGAAATATGGTATGACCAACCCCACCAACTCTTGTCCTCCTTCCTCTTTCAGCTTCTCCCCTTGTGTTTGCCTGTGACAGCCTAATGGCAACACAATGAGTCACTAGGCCAGGACACTTCTGCCCATACTCGTTAGCCAAGACTGGGTGGGGCTTCTAGAAACTCTTTTCACTTCAGCACCTCTCCAGAGAGGTTACAGGGTTTTCTTTTCTTTGAGGGAAGACTGCATGAAGTCATCTATAGAACAGTAATCATAACAAAAATAGAATTGTTAAAAACAGAGGAATTGGAAGTAAAATAACAAACACTCTGCTTAACATATCTAGATTTACACTTCTCATAAGCTAATCTAGATAAGGCACTTCAAGTTAGTTATAGAGGAAAAATAAAGATCTGTAATCTCTAAAAAGCAAAGTCCTACTCTAATAACATCTGCTCTCTCTCACCCAAATAACTAATTACATTCTGCATCTGGGTCACTTTGTATGTCAAGACAATCCTCTAATTGATCCAGGGCAGCTACCAACTGCTTTGCAAATCAGTTTTTTCCTGTAACCTGCACAAAAAAATGGGTTTGGGGAACATGCTCCATTCACTAAGAGATGGGAGTTACAATGATTAATAGCTACCTTTCAAAGGGCTGGTCCACACTAACCCCCCACTTCGAACTAAGATACGCAACTTCAGCTACGTGAATAACGTAGCTGAAGTCGAAGTACCTTAGTTCGAATTTACCACAGGTCCAGACGCGGCAGGCAGGCTCCCCCGTCGACTGCGCGTACTCCTCTCGCAGAGCAGGAGTACCAGTGTCGATGGCGAGCACTTCCGGGATCAATCCGGGGTCGATTTATCGCGTCTTGTCTAGACGCGATAAATCGATCCCAGAAGATCGATTGCTTACCGCCGGACCCGGAGGTAAGTATAGACATACCCAAAGTCTTAATGACCTATTTTAGATACCATAGCTCACCAATTAGTCTGCATGTCTCCACACCAGCCAGTTTCTGTATTGTTCTTTCAAATAGGCAGATTGGCATTTTCCTCGGTTCAATACTCTGTTTTCCTTGACCCACACTCATTTTCTGTTATGAATTATGAATTAGGGACAGAGACGCAGACCCTCTGTCACAAGTGGCTAGAATAAATTCCAGTGATTACTTCTGTAACACCAATGCCCCTGGCCAGGATGTCAGCAGCAGGGATCAAACCTGGGACTTATGGCTCTTAATGCATGAGCCTCTACTGCCTGAGCTAAACGATCTATCTTTGTTGACTAAGGCTGTAGCAAACTCATAGATCTCTACTTGGCCTAGCCACCAGCAGAGGGGGACAGAGCACCAAGCAGTCCAAGCAGAAGGACTTACACTTCTATAACTTTTGTCAGTTGGATTATTAGAAGAGCAGTGTCAAAGTTGATAAATCAAATATTATGAAGATCCACCAATACTTTTCTTTCCACCAGTCCCATCCCATCTCTGGAGCAAGACTGTAGGTTAAGTTTGCACAAAGAAGAGAGCAGAAAGGAACATTTCCCATTGTCCCAAACTTTGCCTCTGGCAGTAGAACTAGAGAGGTAGGCAGGTTCTGATTCCTCTTCTGGGGATGGGACTGCATCCATGACCTGAGTTCCTGTCAGGAGCTCCACAAATTGCAAAGCTGGATGTGGCCAGCAGATACCTGTATGGATTTACAGTTCCATGTACTAAAGCACAGATCTTCCCCTGCTCAGCAGCAGCAAGGGTGATAGGATTTTGAGGAATATTTCGTTCTTCCTTCTTATTTCCCCCGCCACTGTGATCTGATAGAGCTTATTTATTTTATCCTGCTTCGACATTGATTTGCAATATTTTACTCCCACATTGAATTCATTCTCCCTCCCATTCTCTAACATCCTCATGCTTCTTTCTCTGAAACAATTGTACATTCAGCCAGAGACTTTCCCCATGTGAGTAAAGCACTAAAGCCACAGAAGGCAACAATTTTAGAAAAAACTTGTGTTCCCTCTCACTCAAAGAGGCCTCCATGGGCTCCACATGAGATTAACAGGTGAAGCAAGATGTGGCCTGGCATTTTTTAAAGAGTACCAGGTGGGACCTATTCACCAAAGTCTGAATTTAGTTTCAGTAACTGCTTTCTTTCAGCTAGTGGGGCTTCAATGAAACTTTTTGAGTCAGGTCATAAATTAGTTGCATATAAACCCCACATACCAGATATGATCTGGAATATTTTTTCCACAGAAATATACACATTACTGTAAATTTACCCAATTCTCAGTGGGCAGTGCTCCATTTTCAGGCCCACTCCAAGAGAAGAATAATACCAACATGGAAAATTGGACTGAAGTCAGTAGTTAAAGTTAGATTATAATCTTTTAACTTTAGAGTTAGTCATGCAGCCCTTGTATTTTATTTCCACTGCCAGATCAACACCCCAGAGTCATTTTGCCATTTTTAAAATTCCCAATTATATACTCTACTGTAGATTTGAAAAGCAAAAATGATCTGTGATTTTGGTTTTAAGAGACAGTTTGCCTTTGGGATAGATTTTGAAAAGACATATCAGCCTTCTGTTTAAGTAGTAATAACCCTACATTTTCAAGTTCTGTTTGGGCCAGGTGGAGTTTAGCACTTCAGCATGAGCCATATTGCTTTTTAAAGTACATGAATAAAGCATACAGCTAACAGGAATGAAAAAGCACTGTTTGGAGTTATGGGCTGGCAGCACACAATTTAAATTGCCAAAGGAAAATAACTGTGAGGAAAGATAAATTTTTCCATTCACAAAAGGTGTAAATTTAACAGCAAAACAATAAATTGAGTGTCCCTTCTTTTACTGCTTACTAACTTTTCTTTGTTGTTCTTTTCATGGGGAAGGTTAACAGCTCAACCTAATTACTCATGCAGAAGGGACTTTATAGCCTTTCCTTTGGTTAAGGTCTAATGGGCCATAAGGGAGTTGCTAGCTGAATGACTGTGAATATTGGAGGAAGCTGGGACCGGAAAGGAATGTTTGAGTTGGAGAAAGAGTGCTGTTGCTGACTTGCCTTTCCACCTGCAAAACAGAGCTTATAGGGACAGTAGCCATGTAGCCTTTGTAGCCTTGTTAACAATAAATGTTTTTTTCCTCTCATTGGTGCAGCTTCACTGATGGCAGTGATATTGAGAGCACTGGTGTAAACAAGATGCCATCCAGCATTTTACCACTTTGCCATTCTAACCTGTTCTGACAAGGATTAGACACATGGGGTTTGGGTGGGAGTTAGGTGACTAAACACTTAGAGCCAGATTCCTAAAAGTGATTTGCCCAGCGTCACACAGGCAATCTGTGGTAGAGCAGAAAATTGAACCTGTCTCTTATGTCCCACGCCAGTGTCATAACCACTGGGCCATCCTTCCTCTCTCTGGGTTAGGGGACATAACTACCCTCTTTATGGTAGGCTCTAGTCTATGATTTGTGTGAGAACTGGGGGACAAGGGCAAGATAAGTGTTACTCACTGTGGTATGGGCAGGTGCCAAGGACAGCCTCCAGTAACCAGGGATTCCACCTGTAGAAAACTCTATTCAGCACTGCACCATCCACAAGAAATCAGCCAATGCACAGAGAGATTTAGACATTTAAATAATGATAAGAAAAAATATCATCCTGAGTTACACTAGTAGGGATAAAAATGTGCAAGGGATATCAACTTTCACGCTTCAGACATAAGCCAACTACATACTGCCCCGAATTAGAATAAAATTTCTTCCAGGGGTATGTTATTACATAATTGTCAATTATGGAAGATTTAAACCTTCCTCAAAAGCATCTGGTATTGGTCACTTTCGGAGACAGGAAACTAGACTAATTGAATCATTCATCTGATCTATAATGGCAACTCTTACATTTCTATATTCTTATGTTCCTAGTGATTTAGCACTTGATTTCAGAGATGTTGCGCACACAGCTTCCACTGATTTAAATTTGAACATTTTGGCCTAAGCAGCATGTTCTGGGTTACACAAAGAACACAGGTCTCCTGACTATCAGTCCCCTGCATTGACATGAGAACCTGGTCTGTTTTACACCATATTTTTGAAATTCAGTTTCCATTGACTATGGTAGATTATAGTACCATATCAGACAAAAGCCTCATGTATTTTAATCCTGCTGAAATTAGTGGAAGATTTTAAATGCCAGTTTAAGCCATTCTCCACAATATGTACTAATGCACTGATGAGAAAGGACACCTAGGATTAAGATGAAATTATAACTCTACTCAGAATTTACAGTTTTGGATTCTTTCTTTGTACAGAATACTAATTATAAGGAATACAGCTGCTGTTTATTATGTAAGGGCCTGGCTTTGCTTTCACTTTCTCTGGATTTCTTATAGTGAAAATCCATTTACTACAATGGAATTATCCAAATTTACATCAGAGTAAGTGAGATTGGAATAAGGGTGTAAGTAATTTGTATCAACATGTAATATACAGGACAGGTTCTGGTCCATGCTCCAGCTGTTTTGTGGTATTCTGGCTTTGTGTTGTCACAACACAAAGCAACCAGAAAAAAGGCTACTAGAGGGTTCCCCTGTATAGGAGAATGATCAATTGGTGAAACTTGTCTGCTCTAGTCCTGGCTCCTGCTATAGGGAATGAGGTTGTGGAAAAGGGGGAATGGCTGGAGAGCTGCCCTTATCTAGTTGTGACCTCTGACTGCTGAAATGGCTTCTGGGAGTCATAGGCAGCTGAGAAGCTATAATGTATGCCAATGCTGGCCCACTTACTGGCCATGCCCAGGAATAAGGGACCTTAAGGTTTTCTTTTCTCCCCTCAAACCCAAGTCTGCATTTGTGTGCAGCTTCTCTACACCAGGGAATCTGGCTCAATTATTGCACAAGTAACTGCCTTATTTCATATACAGCTGTACTTCACTCACTCCATTTATGCCTCCTACCACATGAGTCAGTAAGAGTAAAATACATGTCTATGTCAATAAATAAAACACTCTCCCTGCATATATTTAGATAGTTATAGACAGAGAAAATAAATTATGGTGTGTGGCATGAAGGTTTTATCAAAATGAGCTTGGGTTGGGTGCATTACTCACAAGTGAGCCATGCAGGTCATCCTAAATGAGTGCCAATAAACTTTGATGCCTGATCACACCATTATGCATTTTATACATGCCAAATCAGCTACAGAAAAATGGCTTGAGACATGTTTTAGAGAATTGTAATGGTACTGTTTTCCATATCTTTCCAAACCTAGAAAGCTAGGCTGCCTTAGTTACCGTGGGCTACATTGTGCAATATCCATCTATTGCTCACGCTGATAAGTATTTACTGACAGAAGTAATATCGTTGAAGTCAGACCACTCCTATGGGTCTAGTTGTACGGACCTCAGAAACAGAAAAATATAAACGAAAACATTCTAGAACTCTCCATAGCCTATGAAAAGTATTGTTTTTTCCATATGTCACAATGCTGTGATTCTAGGGTCCAATATCACTTTAGAAAGCTGGGAAGTTCCCCTGTCAAATGTTATAAGGCTTCTGTTTCTAAGTATGATGACTCACAAAATATCCTACCTTAAACATGTCATTGAACACTGCCCATCTTAGTCTTCAGAAATGGGTAATTTCTTCTTTTGGAAGGGGAGACAGAATTCTATATTTGGGAGGAAGGAAAACTACATTTTTCGGAGAGGCTTTCTTTCCCTACTCAAATGGCAGCTACTTGAGCTGCTCTGCAATTTGGAAATTTTGTAGTCGTTTTTCAGGAGATGGACTAGTGGGCACAGTGTAGATGAGGTAGTCAAATATGCATGAGCAAAGCAATTTATTACATGAGTTTGCATTTTATCACATGGGTCTCTCCTCCACAACTACTCCGCCCCTGCATGCAAACACACCACACAGTGGTTGCAAAAATCAACATTTACCATCAGCTACACCATGGTGATATCTGAATTATTACAATATTTTAGTATATATCTATATTTAGCACTGTGGCATCTCAGCTACTATGGAGTGATGTCCATTGGTAATTATTGCCTATTGAGACACCGTGTGTTTGTGTGTACATATGAATGAATGCATGCTAGGAGTTAGGATGTGTATGGCTATTATTTTTAACATGTGATCTGAAAGAACAATTAACTTGACAGACTGGAGATGTGCTGTGTTTTCCAGATTTTTCATACAGAGATGTTTCTCTCAGCATCAGAGAAAAGTGTCCACACTCTTCCTCTAAACAATGAATTTCCATTTTAAGCACGGTATGAACAGACTCATGATTTAGATGCTTCTACTAAAAGTGTTCTTAAAACAGTCATAGGGCTTTTAAAAATTAGTTTCACAGTTTTACCTGCTTTCCCTGTGGAGCTTCTATGCAGGACTAAGGCTGTGCTTGATACAGCAACAGTTATCTTACAGGAAGAAATATTTCTGGAGGTGTGGAGCACAGAATGAGGAGGGGAATGAATATGAGCTAAAATCATATCTGGGTACCACATAGTGGGCACCCAGAGGGAGTAACACACAGGCTGGCTTTTAAATGCTGTGCAGAAAATTATGCTTTTGCACACAAGTTTCAGCTCCTTAATTGTAGCAATGAAATTCAAGCCCACTGGGCAAAAAGAAGTCAGATTGCAACTGGGCTGTCTTCATTTTCTAAGTTCAGATTCATACTTCACCCAACTTCCGGAGTGCTTGAATACAGGATTAGGGAGTGGGAAATCTCCAATTCAAACCTAATCCAAAGAACTTTAGGGACATATATATAATGTTTCCCTACGGTTCGCAGCTCTGAAGAACCGTCTGTCACAATTGTAAGTTTGAATACTTGGTAGTGTATTATTAGGTGATATTTATTCTTATATATTTTACAGACTACACTGCTCTACAGCCAAAATGCTTCTGAAATAAATGTAGTCAAACTTTACTAATTCTGGGTCACTGAGAACGAAAATGATGCTTAAAATTGTTGATTGGCTCTAGTTTTCAAGATATGCTATTGGGTCAGTATATACGACCCTTGACTTGGGAATGCCGGAGGATAAGTGTGTTATAAAGGGAAGGGATCTCAATTTAAACCAGAAATGACTAAAATACATCTTTGACTGGATCTATGAATAAATCTATGACTGGGTTTGGACAGTACTTGCTTTTTAGGCAAAACAATGAATGATGCAATCTGAAGCTGGTATTGCGTCATACATGATATGAATTGCATCATGTTATTCCTAGAAGTCAAGGATGATGCAATCATAACGAAGCTTACATCACTCTGCTGAACAAATTGCCCTAAATCAGCTCTAGAAATCATACAGTGTCATGCTCTCTTATTTGTCAGTGTTTGATTTTGCAAAGGGACACATTTCTGTTTAGCCAAAGTGAGCAGAGATGCCTCGTACTTGTGTGAACAGTGCAGATAACTTCTGCTATGTTTGTGGTGAAGTGACTTTTGCATCACAAAAGCGCAGTATAACCACTATGGTTAAGAAAGCCTATCACCTTTATTTTGGCTGCAAAATTGGAGATCAGGACAAGAGGTGGGCCCCACACATATGCTGCAAGACTTGTGCAACAAATCTTCGCCAGTGGTTGAACAGGAAAAGGAAATCTATGCCTTTTGCAGTGCCAATGATTTGGAGAGAGCCAACAGATCATACCAGCAATTGTTACTTCTGCATGGTGCCTCCAGTTGGGAAAGGTGTGTCAAAGAAGAAAAAGTGGACTGTGCATTATCCAAACATTCCATCAGCTATACGCCCAGTACCCCACGGAGAAGGACTGCCGGTTCCTGATGCACCAGAATCATTCTCACTTGAGTCAGATGAGGAAGAGGAAGAGGATGAAACTTCTGGTCCTGAACCATCAATGTCACAGGACCCACATTTTCTCCCATCCTCCTCCTCTGAACCACACCTCATAACACAAGGTGAACTGAATGACCTTGTCAGGGATTTGGAACTACCCAAGAGTAAGGCAGAGCTGTTGGGCTCCAGACTACAGCAGTGGAATCTCCTGGCAGGTGATGTTAGGGTTTCCATGTTCCGTGACCGTCAAAAGGATCTTGTCCCATTCTTCTTCATGCAAGGTGATCTTGTAGCCTGCAACAACATCGATGGTGTGATGGCAGCCCTCAACATCGTTCACGATCCAGATGAGTGGAGACTGTTCATTGATTCATCGAAGACGAGTCTTAAAGCTATTTTACTGCATAATGGCAATGTTTTGCCATCAATTCCAGTTGGTCATGCAGTCCATATGAAGGAAACCTATGACAACATGAAACAACTTTTGAGGTGCATAAACTATGACCAACATCAGTGGCAGCTTTGTGGCGATTTGAAGGTTGTTGCTCTCTTGCTTGGTCTGCAGACTGGATACACAAAGTACTGCTGTTTTCTCTGCGAATAGGATAGTCGTGCAAGAGATTCTCACTACATCAAGAAAGATTGGCCACTCCGACAGTCATTGGAGCCTGGGAGGAAAAGTGTTCAGCATCCACCACTTGTTGAATCAAGGAAGATTTTGTTACCACCCTTACACATCAAGCTGGGTCTGATGAAGAACTTTGTCAAGGCCATTGACAAAACACAAGCAGCTTTCAAGTACCTCCGTGGAAAATTTCCAAGATTAAGTGAAGCTAAGATAAAGGAAGGTGTCTTTGTTGGTCCTCAGATTCGTGAACTTCTTTGAGATGATGCATTTGACCATGCACTGCGTGGCAAGGAAAAGACGGCATGGAAAGCCTTCCAGTTAGTGGCAATACATTTTCTCGGCAGACAACTACAGGTTGTTGGTGGAAAACCTCCTCAAGGCATACAAAAGCCTTGGTTGCAACATGTCACTAAAGATACATTTTTTTGCACTCTCATCTAGATTTTTTCCCACCGAACTGCAGAGCAGTGAGCGATGAGCACAGCGACCGATTTCACCAGGACATTGCAACAATGGAGAAACGCTATCAGGGCAAATGGAGCCCATCAATGCTTGCAGACTATTGCTGGACAGTGACAAGAGATGCTCCATTTAATGAATACAAGAGACAAGCCAAGAAGCGCCGAGTAGACACTGAATAGGACTAAACTATGTACATAATAGTTTTTTGCCTTTTGTTTCATAATAAATTTTATTTATATAACCCTTTTGCTGATTTTTAAAGTGTTACATAAACAGGACAGGTGAAATATTATCATGTAAAGCAACCATAAACTCATGAAAAGACCTAGGTTTACAATTTATGATTAAAACTCTACTATCTACACAATATACATAGACATAAAATGTAAAAACTTAAATATCTTAGAAACAGTAGCCAATCAGTTGTTTTAATTGTCATATTTGAATTCAGCACATCAAAATACATAATAAATAGCACATTTTATCTCTGAAGCAGACGACTTCTCAAAAATTGTAGACCAGTGCTATCAAACCGCATAATGTATTTAATTGCCTAAATGCAGCCATATTGACACATGGCTTGGGGATTTCTCACATAACAGTCTGCATATAAACTCATACAAAGCTTTTCCTCTGAAAGAAGTACCCAGTATATGTTTTTGTACTTTTTACTTCCTCTCTTTGATTTGTTTTCCAAACAAGCCTTCAACAACTTAGAAAGCCTTATGTTTGGAAAGGGATTTGGGGCAGCTTTTTTTCCCCCCAGAAGGTGAGTCCTAGAAACACATCAGTCACTCATGTCATTTTCTGACAGGTCAAGTCACCAAAGGCATTTGGTAAACTTTAATCGTTGTCACAACTGTAAAGGTTACACAGGGGGCTAGAGCACAGGCCACTACAGCACTGGAATGTGTGTGTGTGTATGAGTGAGAGAGAGAGAGAGAGAGAGAGAGAGAGAATGCATTTGAAGGAAAACCTTATACAAAAGGAAATGTTACTTCACTTTAAGACAAGATGAAAGAATGAATCTTTTTAATAATTTATTCTGGACACATCTTGGCTTCCAATTTGCCTTAAGAAACTGGAAGGTTTAAAGCCATATGTGTTTTAAAATGTTATTTGAAAGAAGGATTGCAATTATGTTCAGAAAGGTAGAATTAGCACCTTTTTACTCCCCTGAATATATGAATAGCACATTTCAGACAGCTGTTTGTTCATCCCACCACATTTGAGAATTATTGACTTGAACAGACTTTTGAAACTATGCCTGTTATTTAATAATTCTAAACAGTTTATAAAAAGATCAGCAATTTTTCCCCAGGTGTTCAAGGCATTTCAATTCATTAAAATACTAAGCTGCTTTAGAACAGTAGTCTCTAAAATTTTCCAAAGTTCATAAACTAAATTATATTCTTTTGCAAAAACTGTAAAATATTCTAGTTGACATTAGTTTACAGGGTGTGCAACAGGCATCAGAAGAGGAATTTCACTCCTTTGCATAAGGCCCAGGTGAGAATGTCCACACTAGGAAATCCGTGTGTTAGCCTTGCCCTGCAGAGAGAGGGTGCAGGCAATGCAACCATATAGGCAGTCCTCCACACCTTCTGTTTCATGGAGAAGGCTCCAAATAAGATTGCACAGATTAATGGGCCACTTTCATCTGCACTCACAGAAACCCAGTAGCTAGGAACTCTTACATATGGGGCACGAAGGGAGAGCAGCTGCTGTATCTGCCTAGTGGCCATAGATATTCACACAAAAGTGAAAGGAGATTTCTTTAAAAGACCAAGGCCTATAGAGGTGGCAATAGGATAGAGTTCATTTTCTCTAATATTTATGATTTGAGGAGACTACAGCTGAACAGAAAACATTTTATATTATACATTCCGACTTTTTATTTATTAAAAAGTGTGAGGACATTTGCAGTGTTAGGGAATGAGGGGTTTTCTCCTGAATGCTAACCATTGCCAAGACTTGTTCTTGGGTGCTTACTTTTTTCCCCTATGTAAATTTTTAGGCACGGGAAAGGAGAAATACAATTATTACTATTTATTGTTATTTATCATTAGAATTACTATAGGCCCTTTGAGCCCTCGTCATGGACCAGGACCCCGGTGTGATTGTGTTGGTGCTGTACAAACACAGAACAAAAAGATGATCCCTGCCCCCAAAGAGCTTACAATCTAAATATAAGACAAACGACAACAGATACACACAGATGGGAGAGTACAAGAAAACACTCACTGAGATAGTATTGGTCAGCATGATAGGCAGTGATCTCAGAACAACAACAACCTAGCCGGAGTCAAGTATTTTGTAGGCATCTCCCTTAGCATCAGAACCCATGGCTAACATGGAAAATAGAGCGTCATGCACAGCAAATTTTTAACTATCCAACTGATAGTTGAAGTTCCCACCATTTCCCTTGGAGGTTGTTTCATCCCATTTCTCCTGGGGCCTAATACCATTAATCTCAAAGGGAGATGGACTGAGAACCAAATTATTATTCCTTGCACCAACAAAAAGCCTTTTAACACCTTGTATCCTGTACAAATAAGGACCAAATAAAATTAAATGTTATATTCTTCAATTAAACTGCTAAGCCAGATCTTTTTTGGGGGCTACAATAATCTGAAATGAAGTACTTTGTTTGATATACAGTCCAATTTATCTGAAATTATTTCTTCTCTTTGAGTAGCTCTTTATTAACTGGACTAACATATTTTTATAACAGTAGTTCGTAGATGTCCCAACCAAGATTAGGACCCAATTGTGCAAGATGCTGGACAAATACACTGTCCCCAGATATCCTAGGACCCAATCCAGGCCTTAACCACAAAACTGTCCTTTGTTGTCAAGGTTTTTGAATTCCAGTTAGAGATGGGTTTAAAAGTCTTGTTTATGTTCATTCACAACATGGTCTATGGGCCAGGTAAATATGACCAGTTAATGATCTATTCTTCAGAGGTGCACATTGCTCATTACCATCAGGGAGTCCATATGGTATCCAATATGGGGGGAACTAGTCATTATGGTTTTTTTATATACAGTGCTAGAGTAGTAAATTCTGAGAAGCAAGTTCAGGTTCCTTATCACTGGATCAATTGTAACTGCACTCCTGGCTTCTTTTTTTCCTGACTTAAAAAAAATATGAGCAAGATTATTAATGACTGATAGCATTTACACACTATGCAAAAGCCATGACGCACTTGACTTAAATACAGCAGTGCACACAGTACAAAGGACATGTTTTATCATTTAGTCTACAAGCTTCCAATGGACTCAAAGGGCTGACACTGGCTATAAGGTACTACTGTTTTCATTTGCCTATAAGTAGCAACAAATTTCACTTGCTATAGATGCAAGTATGACTAACTTGTCCCCAAACATAAATGAGCCCCCAAGTCCACATTAAACATATGAGTAATATATAACACTGCAGGAAGTAACCCACTATATTATTTGAAAAGTACTCTATAAATTAGTACTTCTCTGAAGCAGTTCCTGTTTTCTATGTAAAATATGACTTTGAGAGTCACTCAGCTCTCTCCTTCTCTCCTAAAAGTCCCCACATCGTTGGTTCAGCTTACATGAAGGAATTTAGTTGGATTCTGTCTGAAAATCGGCAGCCCCACCATTACTGTCACCATGATCAAAAAAGGACACCTTTGAATCGATAGTCACATGTTTTCATTAGTTGGAAAAGGTCAAGATGAGGTAAAAATATATCTGCCCTGCAGTCAGGACCTCTCTCTAGGACTTTCATTCAGCATAGATTTGGGTTTAGCAATGACAGTAGTTCAAATGGCTGATAGCTTATGGAGATTTATACTTGAAGTTCTCCAAAGTAACTTTATCACTCCTGCTTTAAAATAAAAAAAAGAGATATACTGGCCCAGTCCTGATTTAGATTTTTCAAACAAGATGTAGTGCTTCTTGAGGGTCACGAAGAAAAAAAAAAGATGTAGAAATAACGTTTAAATCTGAGCTCATCAGAGACTATGCACTCCACATTAATTTAACCTGAGAATCATTTTTCAAAGTTTGTTCTAAATTCTTTTGGGTGATCTTCATCGTGTGGTATATCACTTGGGAGCTTTAAATTTGAGACAAAACTACTGTGGGTTTTTTTCAATAGAAATATGTGAATAAACCAGAATGAGCTCACAACATCAATCAATGTAAATTTATAGCTTTGTCCCATAGTGGTACCACAAAAACTGTTAAAAGCTGCTGGCTGTTTTCCTGAGCCAAGTCATCTGAAACTTTAACTCTGTCATTCCAGTAGCAAATATTATGTACATCCATCACTATTTATTGAATCTTTTAAAGAAATAATCCACTGAAATGTAATAGTAAACTCTGCCTAATGATAATGCAGTATTATAGGTTAGGTTTTATAGATGGCATTATGGAAATCTATTGTTAGCAACTAGATCATCTAATGTTTTACATGTCATTGCCAGGCTTTGTGTTAGTTTTATATGTGCAGTACCATATGTGCAAACATGCACTAAGATTAATGCACTCTATGTACAAAAAGTGATCATGATAGCAAAGTTAAGTGTTTGAACAAATAGAGGAATTTGCCATTAGTGTCAGTTAATGATCCCGCTCAGAAGAAAAACAAAAGTACAGATGATCAAGGCACAGGATTGTGAGCCAAAATTTTCTGAGTTCTCATCCCAGCTCAGAGATTGGCTACATGTATACACAACATATAATTTACACTGCCATTTAACTCATGGCTGAATTTGGCTCAGTAAGCCTAGCTGCTTCAGGCTCTCTCCTCAAATGATTCTAGCTTTATTCTTCATTCATGGCCAGTAAATCCCGTTCCCCTTGGATCCTACCCCTGGATATCCATCTTCTTTCCCCTCGCCCTCAGACATTTAAAAAATGTTGCTTAACACTCTTCCTCCCCATGACCATCACCACCCTTATACACTATTCAGGGATTCAACATAGCATCATATGTGCCTTTTCACCAACCATCATGCCAGCAGAATATCCAAAAAGTTAAATGTAACTGTCATAAGATGTCAATTCACATAAATATTAGGACTGGAGGACTCCTCAACCTTCCCAGTCCTAATCTTTCCAACTATAAGAGTATACAGGAGGTAAGCACCAGGCATGAGCAAGAAACCAGAACCAGGCAGCTAATCCACATCCCTGCAACAGGCAGATGTTCACAACCACAAATACAGGAGTCAACATGAAAGTTGAGTTTATTGTCATTAATGGGTCAGTGGTAAATAAAATCAGCACCATACATGACCTGATCTCAGACAAGGCACCAGACCTCTTATTTATCACAAAGACATGGCCAGACAACTCCATCAGCCATGTTCTGGTCCCACTGGACTACTGGACTTGCCATACCCATAGGCAAAGCAATCAGGGGAGTGTAGTAATTGTATCTGGTCTCAGATAAACACATGTTCCTTAAAAACCAAATCCTACATATTCTCTTAACTGGTGCCAGTCCCACAGCAAATCTAAAGCATGAATCCTGTATGTCTGCATACCACCACATAATTCCAATGGCTTCCTATCAGAGCTGATGGTGCTACTGTGATTGACCTCTTAAAGTCTGATTGTAATTAATGACATCAGCATCTTCTTTGTTGACTCCTCTAACATTCTTATCTTGGATGCAATATACATCATGAGAACCACAGAATTCACATAGGCGGTTTCTAAATACATCCAGACTGCCGGTCACACATAGGACCTGATCCTTAGCCTGGAGGCAGACATCAGACGTGTATTAACTCTATTTTTATCCTGAGCTGATGATTGCATTCTTCTCTCCCTTTCCAACTGGAGACATGAAACAGCTGCATGGATTTGCCCCCTTTGAAAACTCCGTAGTGAAGAGCATTCTTCTCAAGAGCATTCTTCTCACAGTGTGCTGTGTCTGATAAAACACTATAACCATCCATTATTGCTATTATTGTTATCATTATTAAAAACATCATCCCACACAACTACAGATATATTACCGCCTAAATGGCACGCAAGGTTCTCTGATGAATGTAGGCAACTGAAATGCAAGAGGAGAAATTTGGAATTCCAGTGGTGCAAGATCACACACAATCTAAACATCTGCAGCATAAGGACCTCAGACAATCTTGTCATGGCCCTGAAGAAGACCAAAAGATATTTCTTTTCCAAGACCATAGCATTCATCCAATCCTAACCAAAAGAAATGACCCCAGCTCCAATCCTCAGCTTCAATTTCTGGCTCTAACTCTGGCTTGACTCCTGGCTCTGGTAATTGGCAGCTGCTGCTGCTGCTGACCCTTAGCTTCGTTCCCCAACCTGGATGTTTGCTCTGCCCACTAGACCTGACTCCTGCTCTGACTACTAGGCAGGACCACCTACATCCCAGTCCATAATGTTCTCTAATGCAAAAAAATTAAATCAGAACAGAATGCAGTGGCCATGCTACTAACCTTGGTGAGACTAGATTCATTCATCCAGACAGATGTGTTCATAACCATAGGAGAAGTCTATACCGCTGTGTGTGAAATGAGCACTTAACCTCCTATCTAATATTTCTGTCTGTCTAATCTCTCTACAGTTCTAAGGTACTGTGGGCTTGTGCCCCAGTGCATCAGTACCCCCCTTAGGTCAGGCAAGGCATTGCACAGAGTCTGCTCAGACCAGCAGAGCAGTCTGTCTGCCCTTCTTGTCTGAATCTCTATAGTCCTATTCTGGAGGCAAGGATGTTAATTTCTATCCCACTAGGGTGTACAGACTCCCCTATATGTTTGACAGGGTTTATGAGGTGCTTGTACTCAAGGGGGCTGGAACCCCCTTTGGCTCTTAAGTCTTTGTTAAGGATTAGGCAGGGGGACCTAGGCCCACCCACTCCACTAGTTCCAGCTCAGGGAACTTAACCCAGGCAGGCAGAATCAGTCCTCAACAATTCTACTGTACCCTGAGGTCCTTCCTACCTCCCTTGGTTCTATAGGTTCCTGCAGGCTGTGGCTCTGGTCATCCCTTCTTTGGGTTGTTGTCATTCTGGGGCAGCTTATTACCAGCTTGCTAGCAGGACCTTCTGTCTCTGGCCTGCTTCTTGTTTGGCAGCTGCCCTACCCTTCTACTTCTCAGTTCTTTTATTCTTCCACATGCTATGAGGCTGCCAATCAGTGTTGGCTGTCTGTTCCTGCATTAACTCCTTGATTGCTAGGGCCTCATGGGGTCTATACACCCTATTACAGATACCCATCACAATAGCATATAAACACTACTACATAATTAAGAATCGCACTGACAAGCAAAATCCTCTGCCCTTTCCTCATTCTAGGCATTTGTCATTGTCTTACAGAAAAATGCTGCTTCTTCAGCTTCATTATCCTAGGAATGCCTTCATGTCGAGATTAATTGTGCATTGAGCTCTGACCATGACAATATTTGAAGTACGTTTTTAGGAAATTTCTATTATTTGCTCAGTTCAACAAAAAAAACAAGATGGGAAGGGGCGAAAGAGGAAGAGAAAAGAGATGAACTAGCTGTTGATGTACTTTAAATGTCCCCAATATTATCATCCTTGTCTTCCATGTTTCACAATATATGAGATTTTTATATCTGGCCTTCTTGGACATACTATATATTAGCTTCTTCACCTCTACCATTTTCTAGATTTGAACCCATCGGTATGTTTAAAGTGTTAGATGTGCTTTATCAATTCTGTAAGGGTCACCAGCCTGCTTGGGAAAGATAAACAAGGCAAGTAATTTTCCATTTTGATTGTTTTTTGGTAGCAGCCTATTGTAGTTTATGATACTCCTGGATGCCTTTTTGATTACTTACATTTCCTCTCCAGTGCTTAGCATGTCGTACTTTCTTGTTCAGGCTTTCAGTGCCATCCACCATACAGTCTATAACTCCACAAGACCAATACTCAGCAACTATTCACTCTTTTGACCCCTGCCAATCAAAAGCACCTAAGCAATTTAGATCATGTGTATGTTTTGGGGCCTACAGTTTCTTTAGGGTTTAGTCTTCTCATCTTATTTCCCAGGGAATGCTGCTATGTAGCTATTTTTTTAACTGCAATAGGTGGGAGGCTATGCCTTCTTTTCCTCCTTTTCCTCCTCCTCTTCTATCACTTGGGAAAAGAGAGACTCTTAAAATCCATTATTAAGAGAGAAGATAGCAATTTCAATTAGCACAGCACTTTTCATGTAATACAATGTCCCAAGGCACTTCACAATGATATATAGTAGAGGATTTTTTTTATATAGAATCATTTTAACAGTGGTCGCCTACTTTACCAAGTCATTTTCCTTATGCACCACTTGACTTAAAGCAGGGATCAACATAACTCTCTGCAGTTAAAAAGAGTCATAATAGGAGGAGAGATACTGTAGTCATTTTTAATTCATTAGCTTTTCACCTTTGTAGATCTGTATTAGAAGCTTACATCATGTCTGTCTGCCTAAGTTAATATTGTCAGTTTATCCTTCATGAGCATGTCAGATTGTCAAATGCAATTCTCTAACCATGCTAAACAAAAAAAAATGTCCTACAAAAATATGCTGTGGTATGCAGTGTTGACACCATTTCAACATGCTGGCAAAGGCCAACTACAGTTCAGTTGTTACTAACATCAGTAAAACCAACAAGCATTCTGCAACATCACCTTTCTTGGTCATGTAACGCAGTACAGTAGAAAGCTGAGATTTATTGGCAATATCTGAGGTTTCATCAGGTAAAATAGCAGCAAACAGTGCCTCCTCAATTTCGTTGGCAATGGCATTAAGTTGGATATTACTTACTGCTTCGATGACGTTCGCCATTCCAGAAAAAACAATAGAGGTTTCCAAATGCTGCGTGAGTAAATGACCAAACTCGCTCATTGTAAGGTTTCTACATAATTGCTCAATTCAGGGAGTCATCTGATTTGTTATGCCTATGAAATGCCAGCTCTTTTTCTCAAAGATGACTTACAACATACATTAATCTTTGCAAAATAGCCCAATTCTGACAAACGTTTTCATTGTGTTGTCTCACAGCAATTCTCCGAATATCTATTGTCTGGGTCCTATTAAGCATTAATTTATATCCCAGTAGCTCTGAGCCTAGAGCAAAATCTCACTCTACTTGAATAGGTTTTCAACACACTATACTTTTTGTCTTGTCTATACTTTTTGTTGTGTTTTGTTTTCCTGTTTGTTTTGGAAAGAAGGAATTGGGAAAAGAGGTGTTGCTTTCTACTTTCTCACTGAACTTTCCTCCTTTCATCTATCACAATGAGCTGGTAGGCCTGTCAGGAGTGGGATCATGCTGTGATGGCATTTATTCTAAATCAGTTCAGAATGATTTAGGATTCTGTCTTCACTATGCCAATAAGTCTTGATCATAATCAATTAATTTATACATTTGTGGCATGACTAGCATTTGCTTATTTTGCTCAGACCAAGTACCAAACACCAAGAAATTTAAGTCAAGAGACAGTGTAAAAATGTAATAAATGTGTGATGTGAAGCAGATTCCTTGTTAAATCATCTACCCCATCTCATGGCTCAAATTGAGAACTACTGCTCTTTTCAACATTCCAAAATTTCATGTTCACAAAATCTGCAAAGGACCTCAAGTATATAATAAGAACAGCCATACTGGGCCAGAAACAATGGTCCACCTAGCCCAGTATCCTGTCTTCTGACATTGGCCAATGCCAGGTGCCCCAAAGGGAATGAACAGAACAGGTAATCATCAAGTGATCCATTCCCTGTCACCCATTCCCAGCTTCTGGCAAACAAAGGCTAGAGACATCATCCCTGCCAATCCTGGCTACTAGCCATTGATGGATCTATCCTCCATGAATTTATCTAGTTATTTTTTTGAACCCTGCTAGAGTCTTGGCCTTCACAATGTCCTCTGGCAAAGGTTGATTGAAATACTTCCTTTTGTTTGTTTTAAACCTGCTGCCTATTAATTTCATTTGGTGATTCCTAGTGCTTGTGGTATGAGAAGGAGTAAATAACACTTCCTTATTTACTTTCTCCACACGAGTCATGATTTTATAGACTTCTATCATATCCCCCCTTAGTCATCTCTTTTCCAAGCTGAAAAGTCCCAGTCTCTCCTCATATGAAAGCTGTTCCATCCCCCTATCATTTTTGTTGCCCTTTTCTGTACCTTTTTCCAATTCCAATATATCTTTTTTGAGATGGGGCAACCACATCTGCACACAGTATTCAAGATGTGGGCGTACAATGGATTTATAGAGAGGCAACATGTATTTTCTGTCCTATTATCTATCCCTTTCTTAATGATTCCCAACATTCTGTTCGCTTTTTTGACTGCTGCTACACATTGAGTGGATGTTTTCAGAGAACTATCCACAATGACTCCAAGATCTCTTTCTTGAGTGATAACACCTAATTTAGACCACATCATTTTATATGTATAATTGGGATTATGCTTTCCAATGTGCATTACTTTGCATGTATCAACATTAAATTTCATCTGTTATTTTGTTGCCCAGTCACCCAGTTTTGAGAGATCCTTTCGTAGCTCATCGCAGTCTGCCTGGGATTTAACTATCTTGAGTAGTTTTGTATCATCTGGAAATTTTGCCACCTCACTGTTTACCCCTTTTTCCAGATCATTTATGAATATGTTGAATAGGACTGGTCCCAGAACAGACCCTTGGGTCTACATGCTGCAGTGAAAAAGCAAGCTGCATCCACACTGCGGTGTGCAGCTTCATGTGTCAGTGAAAGGCTCTGGCAGAGGGAGGCAGCAGGAAAAGGCCAGAGTAGAGATTGATAATCTCAACTGTCTGTGTATGGCTATCAATAGGGACATTGTTCCATGAAGTATATGTATATCAGAGTTCTGTAGTTGTCCAGGAAATACAAAAACCATACCCCTAATCATTTTTGTTGCCCTTTTCTGTACCTTTTCCAATTCCAATATGTCTTTTTTGAGATGGGGTGACCAGATCTGCATGCTGCAGTATTCAAGATGTGGGCGCACCATAGATTTATATAGGGGCAATATGATATTTTCTGTCTTATCATTTTCTTATTTGAATGATACCTCAAAATTCTGGTTGAGAGCTAGATTCATATTGCCATATAGGTTCATGATCAAGGAAATGAATGCTAACAGCAGTAACGAGGGCCTAAAATGGGCACATACTTTGCAAATTTCCCCACAACAGCCTTGCTAATGCACCTCAGTCTGGACTTGCCACACCCTGTGCTTTTGTACATCTAAGCCTCTCTTCATTGCATGGCATTTTAATATGGATGCACTAATAACTAGTCATACCATCAAATTCATTTTCACTTTTCACATATAGGATTAGAACCCAACTCTGGAAGTGGAAAACTAGTGCTGAGACTTCTGGTTCCCCATGTTGCATTTCTTAGTGAATAACATCCCCCCCCATTTTTCTTCGTTTAACTCTGCTCATTATATTGAACAGATGGAACCATCCTAGCATGCTAGTCTCAGCAACCTACTGTACCATTCAAAGAATGTTAGAAACACCTTAATATTCTGCTATTAGTAGGAAAATAAGGTATTGAGAAATGTCTCATTTGCTGTGTAGGATAATAAAGAAAAAGCCACCCCTCTCTCCTATTTCAGCTTTGGACATTTAAGACACACATTTTGAAAAACAGGTGCCTATGTTACACACACACAAAAATGAGCATGAGAGGGCAAACAGATAGTTGTGCATGTAAACAATACCCTCTCTCTGTGAAATTATTCATTTTGCTCATGCAACCATATTTTGAACACAAAAATACCTAAAACCCCAGAAGCATCCACCTATCTAGGTATTTACAAGGCCCTCATCCCACTAGTGTCTGAGCACTTCACAATCATTAATGGATTTTATCTTCCAACATTATTATCCTCAATACCTGAAACACAGATATAGATAATGTGAGTTGCCTCAGGGCACATAGAAAATGTATGCCCAAGCCAGGAACTGAACCCAGATCTTCTGTATATTAGGCCACTGTCATGTCTCTAGGCTGTTCTTGATCCTGCAATTATACATTGAAAGCAACATGTGGGTACCTGTTTTTCAAATGTGCCCCTTACTCTGAAAAATCAGAAAGTCAGCACCTTTGCTGTGTTACCCTTGGAGTCTGTACCCCAAGAGATGTTTAAAGTACCTGGGGCAACTAACAAAATGCAGGCCTTTAAGCAGGACTCTGTCCAAGCAAGTGCCCTAACCATTTTGGAGACTCTAAGGGTAGATATTCATGGCTATGATGGGGAGTGAATGTTCTCCAAGTGCTGTGAAGTGTTTAATGATTTTAAATAAATGAAGAAAGGATCTTTCATCTTGAAAGCTTCTGTGTTATAAATTATTTGTTGGTCCCGTTGGGATTCTATAGAGATTACCTCTGTAGCTGGAATTGATATGATGTGTGGAGTGTACTGTTGCTCTAACACTCTGAATATTTCCCCGTCATTTAAGGACATAATTCCCTTGGGGTTTCTATTTTTCCCCATTGTTATTTGATTCAATGACATCTTTAGAGATGAGTTTCAACTGACCTTTTTGTTTGGGCAGGGAAGTGGAATGGGTTCTTTTCAATAATTGTATTTATAAAATACAACTATTGGTGGATTCAATAAAAAAAAATTGATGTGACTAAATAAATATTGTCATCTGTGACTAACAGTCTTGCAGTCCAGAAAAATACTATGGGCCATAAGTTCCCCTTTGTTGTATGGGACAGATCTCACAGCTGGTGCCATGTAAAACCTTTCTGTCTGTATGAATCCCCATTATGTGGGTGAAAGGATCCGTCCTGGTGCAGCAGGTCGCAGAATGGGGGCCATGCTGCACAAAGGCTGCAGATTTACTGTGCAGTTGAAAACAGCCTGAGAGAGATGCTCCCCTCTGAACTTACACAAAAGCAAAGTAACGTAAAAGAGCAAACCAGCCACAGGATTCACAAAGAGAGATGATATGGAATGAGGGTGGAAATCATGTGATAGGAATTAGGGGTAAATGCAGATACATTATATGCTAAACCCAGAAATTATTATTATTTATAAAACTGGTCATAGTTTTCCAAATTGTGATTTTTCAGCAACAAATGTTGTCATTATTTCAAATTCGGTTGAAAAAAGGAGAAAAATAACATTTTTTTTAGTTTCTCCCCCCATCTTTCAGCCATCTCTAGTTATTTAGAAAGCCCTATAGATGTGCATGATGCTTCAGCAGAAAGCTGATTGCAAGGTATTGCTGTATGAAAAGTAATAAACTGTCCACATCATGGTCCATTTCAACTTTCCGCCATCTCTAGAATCATACAGAAGCCATCCATGTGTGTTGATGTGAGCAACAATGTTCCGTGGAGGGCTCTGGATAACTCTCTCTCAAAAAAAAAAAAAAAAAAAAAAGGGGGGGGGGCGGCAAAAACTGTGCAATGGTCCTACAGCAGCCCCACGCATTTGTGCTGTGATCTATGTATCTTCAAGTATTGTAGCTACGGTCTCTGTTGTGCATCTCCACATTCCCTGTTGAACATCTTTGTGGAAGGGTTATGTGACTATCATATTGCACATCTTCTAACTCTTTCTTGTGTGTCTTTGGAGCATCTCTGCTCCCTCCTGCTGTTTTCTGCAGGAGAGGAGCATATGGCCCTATAAGACAACGGTTCTCCATGTTCTCTTATCTTCATTTTTTAAAGTAGTGTTGAAAGAGAATTCAAACTTAAAACACAATACATGTGCAATGTATTTATCTTCTGCTGCAGATGGTCATCCAGAACAGTGCTCAGAGGGATGCTACTTAATATATTATCCCAGCTGGCAATTCTCATGTGTTAAGAGTTAGCATTAAAATATGACATTACTTGTTTCAGACACTGCCATGGGACACCTTCCCACAGGTTCCAGATCTCAGTCACTAGCTAAGTATTCAAATCCAATTTAACAAACTCTGTAACTCCACTTAGTTTTATTTTAGCCATTTTGTATTCCTTTCCCTTCACCTAGTGGCCATGTAACAATTCAATTACTGAAGTTCCTCATCCAGAAAGTGCACTTGATTTCCTATAATTCTAATTCTGTTTGATTTTTTTTTCTGAGTAACACATGCCACTTGGAGTTGACTGAGTTAAAATCCTGAAATAAAGCTGGCACTGTGTAAGTGCGTCAGCTACAAAAGAAAAAAGAAAAAGGAGGTTAATAAAATACACACTAGAAATGGCAAATAAGATTAGAGGAGACATTTCTGGTCATGAGGGCATTTTCAGGCAGTGCCAAAAAAAAAAACAAGGTCAGCCTAAGAAAAGAAGAACCAGGGACACAATATAAATTGAAAGATGAAAGGAGGGGTGAGAATGAGAGTGTAAAAAAGATGTGTGTTAGAAGAAAATAGAGTCAGGTGGCACAGAAAAGAAAGCACAAAAGGGATCAGAAGGTAAAACACCAATTAGAAGACCAAAAGGTTAAGAAGCAAGTTTTAAAATAAAAGGGTGATAATATAAACAGCTTGAAAGGAGATTAAAATAGAGAGGTGATGAAAGTGTGCAGTAGAGAAGAGAGACTGTCAAGAATCTTATGGAGTAAAAAGAATCAGTGACAGAGAATGAAAGAAATGGATTGTATCAGAAGACTGCATATTTTTGGATAGAAATTATTTGTAGCTTCTGAACCTATTTTGACTTTTCTTCAGATACTCGGAGCTGGTTACTGTCTTTAGTTCACACCTTTCTTTCTCTCTCATTCTCCTTTAATCTTTCACTGTATGAAGTGACAAAGGACGAGTTTGTGGTTAAAGTACAAAACTGGGAGTCATGAGATGTGGGTCTTTTCCCCAGCTTTGCTACAGATTTGCTATGTTTGCTTGGGCCAGTCACTTCAAACTAGGATTTTCATAAATCTCTTAGACTCATAATCTGTAAAACCAGAAGGGACCATCATGATCATCTAGTCTGACCTGCACATTGCAGGCCCCAGAACCTCACCCACACACTCCTGTAATAGACCCACAAACTCTGGCTTAGTTACTGAAGTCCTCAAATCATGATTTAAAGACTTCAAGTTACAGAGAATCCATCATTTACGCTAGTTTAAACCTGCAAGTGACGTGTGCCGCATGCTGCAAAGAAAGGCCAAAAAAAAAAAAAAAAAAACAGGTTCTCTGTCAATCTGATCCAGGAGAAAATTCCTTCCCAATCCCAAATATGGTGATCAGTTGGACTTTGAACATTTCAGTAAGACCAACCAGCCAGACACCTGGAAAAGAGTGTCCCATCACCAGCCGTTGGGGATATTTGCTCTCAGCACTCACAGATCGGCTACATGCCATTGTACCAGTCTCATCATACCATTCCCTCCATTAACTTATCGAGCTCAGTCTTGAAGCCAGTTAGGGTTTTTTTGCCCCCACTGCTCCCCTTAGAAGGCTGTTCCAGAACTTCACTCCTCTAATGGTTCTTGTTTCAATATTGGCACTTAAATAACTCCTCTCCCTCCCTGATATTTATCTCTCTGATGTATTTATAGAGAGCAATCATATCTCTCATCAGCCTTCTTTTGGTTAGGCATGGGAGACCAGAATTGCACACACTATTCCAGACAAGAAATATGAGGCCTACCCTCCCTGCTTGCAGCTGAATTTTGTGTCCATATCATTTAATTAACTGTAGGTGCAAGTTACACTACTTATACCAGCAGATTTGCAACTGCAATAGCTATACTGAGTCACAATTACTCGGATTTTCACCAACAGTGAGTTGCAGGCACAAATTTTGTGGGGGTAAATATACATGCAAACAGAGAAGTAGGGCAAAATATCTTTGTTGCCACACTATCTGTGTTGCTCTCGCAATTCTATTACAATTCTCCTGATATTTTGTGTTTTCTTAAAGGCTCAGTTCCTGGAGTCAAGTGATTACATTAGAATCTCAGGTTTTTTTAAACTATATTTGAAGAGACAAGCTTGAAAAATGTGACCTGAGTTCATTTTTCAGATGAGGGGACTGAGGCACAGAGAGAGTAAGTGACTTGCCCAAAGTAACACATGACGTCTGTGGCAAAGCAGGAAATGGGGTTCAGATCTCCTGTATCCAGGCTCATGTCCTAACTACTGGATTTGATGATGTCATGCTGATGAATAATCCCCAAGTTAACGTTCATCAATAAGCAATTAAAAGGGGTTATGAATATCAGCAAAGAAATTTGGCAGGTTTGGGGCTTCTCCAATTATTCTAGTCACGTGAGAGTCTTTTGGGAGTCCTGTAGGCCATACAAAGGTCATACTGAAGGGAATCAGGGGACAGTACTGTCCCAATTGTTAAAATAAGTAATTAGTTCAATACACACAGGATGAGAAGAGGGGAAGAGGGTCAAATCCAGAGTCTAGAACTTAGCCTGAGTAGCTGGGTCGGGCAACAGGCAGAGGCACAAGGAAGGGGAAGAAATAATCCACCACTCCCTAGGTCACAGAGCTGCACTGGAGCCACTCCACAGAGGAGATGACTGCAGTCTATGGTGGCAGTAACCTCTTCAGGTCATTATGGCACCCAGTCCTCCTTGAGGACAAGAAGGGAAAATTCACATAACAGTGGTTCTTCCAGACCTGACCTGTCCCATCTGCCACTTGCAATCTGCCATGCAGGTTGCTTGCACACAGAGGGACCCCACGCTAGGTGGGGGGTACACCCTATATGCCCCCCACCGCCAACATAAAGCCTCTTAGGTGGCTGACCTCCATTGGTTCTGCTGCCAGGAGGCTCTTCACACAGAAGAGAGGGCTGATTTTCCTCCAGGATGGGCTACGAAGACTTGTGCAACTACATTCTGTAAAATTCCCCTTCCATTGGTTTCACCCAGGAGCAAATTCTATATTTCCCAGATAATCATCTTAACAATGAACTGCCATGTGTCTCCTGGACTAATATGGGAGAATAGAGCTTTGATGATAGAATTTGAAATGTTTACTTCAGAAAATGTACATTACATCTCACAAAGGAGTGAGGAGGGGAAGACATTACAGTGAAATGATTTATACTGAAGCTTACAGCAGCTCTGGACATAAAGCAAATGGTGAATTCAAGAGTACATATGCTTTCGACAGATCACTGAAATAACTCCATGTAAAGATGTTTGAGTTGCTGTTGAAAATAATACAGTCAAGCAAAATACAACCAAATAGGAGGCTACAGAGTAGGAAGAAACTCTCAGCTCCTTTTCTGCTAGCAGATAAAGACAGTCTTTCAAATGATTTACATCAAACAGAAGCAAGAGTACTGAGAACTAGAGAAATGACAACAGGCTGCTTTTCCTGTATTTGATTGCACTGCCTAGCAATGATGAACAAAAGTATATTGAACCACCAAGTTACCCTGCTGCAGCTTACTCAGTGTGCTGAAGACTCTAATTCTGAATCTGATTTTTAAATAAATAAATAAATACAAGGGCTTTGAGTCAGTCCCTTAAATGTATAAACTTCTCTCTCCTCAGGATTTTTAATGAAAGAAAGTAACAAAAGTTAATGGTCTGCCAGGTGTTCACCACAGGGAGTTTATTTCACGGAAATTTGAATTTATGGGAACATTCCTCATCACCCCCATTTTTTTCTTGTTTGTCCCATGTTGCTCTTTGTTTGGTTTCTCTGGGTTGTTGACCAGTGCCAGAACTGCCACATTGGGACCATATCAATGTTGTTCATCTCTGCAGTAGTGCAGGATGTTTAACTTTCTCTTCATGCTTTTTTTCCCCCTGCTCACTAAGGCACAGCCAGAAGGAGTAATAAAATGATCCAGAGACTAACTGATAATTGCTCTGGCAATTCTTGATCTGATCAAGAGAAAGTGAATCAAATTGGGAGTTCTCAAGCGGAGCCAAAATAGGAGGAAAAACAATAGAATAGCCATGTTTTAAGCTCCATGAAATAATATACTGCACCTTTTGTGGTATGAAAATAGTTAGGTCGTGGATGCAAACACACATATATAGGTTGGTTGCTGTCTATTTAAAAGGGAAAACTAAACTGAAATTGGAGCCTCCTGCAGGGCTTGAGCATGAGGTAACAAAATGCAGTGTGAGAAATCTGAATTTAGGAGCAGGGAGGTGCAAAGGATTGGGATGGGCAAATTTGGTTCAAATAAAGCAACAATTCACCCACCAATTTATTTTTTCAATCTCAAAAATTTCACTTTACTTTTTAAAAATTGTTTTCCATTTTCACGTAGCTCTGAGCTTCCGGACTCCATGCAGGATCAGAAATGGAAGTGCTGAAATACCTGCTTCTTGCAGCCTTTCTGCCCTGAGCTGAGAGAGAATATAAATTAAAGAGAACAACTGTTCTTGCAAGATTTCCAGCCCAGTTTTCCACTCTGTGGGCCTGATTATGATCAGCATAAATCAGAAGAAACTCAAAGGCGGTCTCTGATATTGTACTGGTATAAAACTGCTATAAGTAAGAGAAGGATTAAGCTGAAGTTAGACTAGATCAGATAAAGTTTAGGAAGGTACTTGGACTGAAAATTTCCATCTTTTGAGATCCCCCAGTCATTACTGGTTATTTTAACTCTCTGCTTCCTGCTTCCTGCTGGACCAAGAGCTCTCTACAGAACAGATGCATTTTTATATACAGGGTGTGTGTATGCATATGCGCACACACTCATATACATGCTCATTCTGTCTCTCATTCTCAGCTGACCTGGAAAGAGCATAAAAACAGCTTCATATGAATGGGGGGAAAGTGCACCACAGAATAAAGGTCACTAAAGGGCCATGAAAAGTTCAGGATCAGGCATAAGAAATGAGAAGACACATGCATACTCATCGCCTGAGCAGAAAGTCCCAACGTACAGAACAAAAATAACTCCTCTTGAACAAAGCAGACATTTCTAAAGGGGACAGTAAGCTTCACTCTGTGCTGTCTAAAAGAACACCAGTTTATAGCCGGAAGAGGTGTCCCTAATAGCTCTATTGTGACCTCCATTTTACAGAAGGACAACCGTGAAAACTTTGCTTGGGAAGATGGGCACTAATGCACTAGAAGTAGGATGTAATACATCACAGAGGCATTCACCTTACCCAGAAAAAATGCTCTGCCATTATCTTTTCCAGTACAGTATGCACAGAGAGATCATCAATGATATTAATTTCCTTAGACAAGGAACAGTATGATGGCAATGTCTTCAGAACACAGCCAGAGTTTAGGACAGAGTTTAAAACAGCCTCAAACACAAGGCTATGACAAGCTTTTAGGGTCTTTAACAAAAAATATTGGTTGTTTTGACATCTGTCCAGAGTTTCAGAATCAGCAACTTCAGCCTTTCAGTCCTTGGTTACAACTATGCAGCTGTCTAACAGCCCTGTTTAGTGGCATTCTTTCTTCTGAGCTTTGCCTGTAGGACTGAGAAAGATGGTGGTCCAGGTGTATAGGAATAAGGACCAAGGAGATAGCAAGAGTTTAGCCTCATAGTTCCTGGCCAAATACACAAAGGACTCTCCCTCTGTGCTCCCCTCTGGCAGCATGGAAGTACAATTATTGGCTAGCTAATGGCTGTGTTCTTTGCCTCAAGAGGGGTCCAGGCACACACATGGGAGTTAGAGTTGCTTTAAGCAGAATTAATTTTCTATAAATCTTACTAGGGAACATAAGCAGTTTCAGTAGGGCAATGTGCTGCTTAGTGTGACTGTTTCCCTGGCTACTCTTACCTACTGTTCACATTCCCATTGTCTAGATAACAGATCTTTGTGGATGGGATACAAGCAGCTGTCTGGTGGGGAGGGATAATACAATATAACAACCTTTCCCCTTCCAGAGCTCCACCCTGTCTTTACACACACACCTGTCTTCTATCTTCTTCACTGTGACATATGGGCCATTACCAAGAAAGTAAAGCAATTTGAGATCCTCCAGGACAAAAGCTCCTCTACAAATGGAAAAATATCACATTGTTATTTTATGAATCGTTACTAAGAAAGTCATGTAAAGCCTGAATTTTTACATAAAATCATTTCACTTACTATGAACTCATCCAAAGATTTGTTAAGCATGAAAATGTGAATTACGCAAAATGCCCTGAATAGATGTAAAATTATGTTGATGAAGCAAGCTACCTTAGCAATGACCTTTCTTGTATTTCAAAGCAAGTACAATTATTCTCCAATTCAAATGATGCTAAGAGGTATGTCTCTTAATGTGATCAAGTGCTTTCATCCCAGACAACAAACAGCTGAATAGTTAAGTACAAAGGAAATACTCATGTTAGCATTTATTTCATTCTGTCTGTAACAAGTGTGTGAGATTAATGAAATTTCAATTCAAAATGTAAACATTCCAGGTAATATCTTCAGATGATGTAAATTGGCATAGCTCCATTGAAGTAACTGGATCTACACCAGTTTATACCAGCTGAGGATCTGGTTCCATTTTTATATTCATGGACGGGTGGGGTTCAGTGCAGCTGGGCAAGGAGAAATTTCACTCTACTTGCAATTGCAATGTTGTAAAATAATTGATACAGAGTTGATGAGTTGTTAATTTGTATTCATTTGTATCCTTCAGAAGACATGTATAATCTTTGACAGTCATTTGTTTAAGCAATCCACATAATTGCAATTTTAATATGGTTTTTCTTTTAATATGCGTTAACCCATAAAATCTGTCATTTTGACCATGACCAAGCCATGAAATTGGCCTGTGGGTTTTATTTTATTTTTTTCCTGATTAACATGGGTTTCTAAGAGATCTGTTTTCTCTCATTTCTGGATGTCTTCTGAAGGGTCTGAAAGGCACAAAATCATCCTCAAAGTGTTTTTGTCCATAGTGCTGTAGACACTGGCATTTCTGATTCCAGACATCCCAGCCTAGAGATATCTATTCAGATGTTTTAGGTATCCTCAAATCTCAGAGACCATAAGTCACACATCTTCTAGCTCTCTCCCATGCTTTCAGTCATCTTGCAATTTGTGAGGTGTTCACTCATTTTCTTAAATGAAAACACATAAATGATTTAGTGTTCATGGTAACTTTTCACCTCTGCCTTTACATACACTAATGAATTTGACAGGGCATTTGAGATAACTATCAGATCTGCAGGTTATTTAGAAGAGGTAAACCAGAGCATTGCATAAATTAGCATAGTTATTATTATACTGAATGAAAGTGAATTCTGTTTCAATACACAGAGCAAAACATACTTTCAGACTAAAATGACTTATTTTAAAATTAAGGAAAACAGAAAGAAGAAAGAACAAAAGTAAGGTCTCCATGAGAGCAGACTGTTAAAGGAACATTGGTATTGCTGTATTGAATCAGAACAAAGGCCCATCAGGTCCCGTATCCTATGTCCAACAGTGATCAGTAGCAGATACCTCAGAGGATGGAGCAAAAACCCAGCAGTAGGCAAATGTGGAGCAATCTCTCCACTACAAACACATACACATAGGACTAATCCTGATCTCTGACAGTTAGAAATTTGCTTCAGTCTAAGGGTTAATATCCCTTCCAAAATGTTTATTGTCATTAATTATGATAACTCTGGATATTCTTGATATCCATATTCAATCCCTTTTTTATTCTGCTAAATTCTGGGCCTCAGTAACTTCCTGTAGCAATGAGTAACAATACAAAAAACAAAAGGCATTATAGTTCTAATAACATAGACTTGCCAAGACTCGTTGATTTGGAAGGATGCGTCCTCATATTTGGATTAGTTTTACAGCATTTATTAAACTACCTTACATTAAATTTTAAATAGTTTGCTGTGAGACATTTAAAGTTACATTTTTTATCCCATTCTTTCAAATTGTAACATCTTGATAGCCCTCTGCTTGGGAGTACCTACCCATTATAGTTAAGCTGTTAAAACAGTTTCACTAATCATTTCTATTTTCACAGCTTCAGGGTTCTAAAATATTCATTTCTGAGAAGAAATATTCCTTATTTGGAGTGAAATCCTGACCCCACTGAAGACAAGAGAACCAGGATTTCACCCCTTGCCTCTGTGACAATTTTTTGCAATAGGTTTAAGCACAAATCCTTTCCGCCATTTTGAAGTTCAGCAAAAATGAAATAAACCCACATTTTGCTAACCATTCTTTTTCAGAAAGTGCTATGGCAAAAAATGTCTGCAGTTAGTTCACAAGGGGGAATAAGATCCTGCCCCAACACCACCCTTGTTATCATCATGGCCTCCCTAGATAACCACTCAGACTGTGGAGCTGCCACTTTCCCCGCTGCAAGTGGGTTGGGAGGGATGGAGCTGAGCCAGCATGGCAGGAGGAAGAAGTCTGCTACTGTTAATGGTCAATTTCTTCCCTGGGCTCCTTCTGGGCTGGCATAGCATTTAATGTGTAGCCCTACCCTGGTAAGTGATTTGATGAAAATGTCTCCATGACCCTCCAGGTTTAGTATCTATCACACTTGTTCACTTTTGAAGTAAAAAAAGATGTTTTTTCTAACTCCAGACCTCCATATTTAATCTAGGACCTGAAAGTCAAACCTTTCTGACCCATGCATCATCACCAGGAACAAGAATTCTGCAGGCCACATTCTGCCCTTGGTTACACTTGTGCAACTCCATTGTCTTTTATGTGCTATTATTTTTTAAATTATTACTATGCCCTCAGTTACATTCTTGTGAACCCAGTGTCTTCACTTTCTGATTTCAGTAATACTTGCACAGCCCTAATGACTTCAACAAAACACAGAGCTGGGGAATATTTTTTAAAATAAAACCCATTAACAGAATTTTCTCAAACTTCTAAAAAGGTTTGGGGTTTCTTTATGTGGGCAAAGGTCTGGACTATTCTTTCATTAATGTATCTGGCTCTCTCCTCATTCACTTAGCAACTCACTGACTGAGAGCCAGATTGCTTGTCAGTATTTTATCTCAGTTAAAAATAAGACATATTGTAAAGTAAAAGCTATGATGCACTATTACTGGCAGCTATGTCATCTATTTACCAGAGTCAAAAAATTTCTTTTTAATTTACTTCATGACATATGTAATTTCATAAGACGATGCTAGTTTTATTGCCATGTATCATGAGATATCCATGTGTTAGGGTACTACACAAATTATTTTTTTACATTAAGACATTGTACAGCACCATAAAACTCAGTGACAGCTGATCACAAGAACTTAGATTCTCATAACACCTGACATGTGGTGCTTACACCAGGGGATAATCCAATTGTAAACAGTGACTCACTGTTAACAACTACAGGAAACAGGATTAACAATTCATGATTTCAGAGTAAGCCCATTTCATTTTGTCCAGCAAAGAGAAGGATTAAGGATGTATGAATCAGGTTTTTATGATTTCCCAGAGCTAAAAATGCTGGAAGAGGTTGTGACAGTTCAAATCAGGGAAGAAGAGCATACAGCCAGGCAGGGGTTGAATTGATTTGGTAGTGCTGTTATAACCTACCAGCGCTTTTGTCAATACTGGCAGTAATGGCTTCTCTAGCTCTAATTTCCTAGGGCACTGTTTCCTAAAGTGTGGAGTGCATCATTCCTGGGGGAGAGAAAGATTAGGAACTACATGTGGGGGTCCTGGATAAGTTGTCAATTATTCTCCAGAGCCTCAGGTTTCATTTATTTAAAACAAAACATAGGTTTTTAGCTGCTAAGGTTGTGAAAGAAAACTTCCAATAATGAAGTGAGTGTAACAATGCATACACATCTGCCTGAATTTGAAGAAAGCCTGAAACAATAACTCTGGGACATGAATTGCCCCCATTCATTTCTAGGGGTAGTAACTCAGATATCAACTGTGATACTTTAGATGTCACTATTTAACTGCCCCTTAAAGGAGGGAAGTATGATTATGAAGATTTATGCCAGTGTTTCCCAAAATGGGGCAGAGGGACATGAAGGATTAACTAGAGATACACAGAAGATGTATACATTAAGATGCATAGACCATTAACAGCACTTGATTGGCTGTAGGGAAACATGATTGCTTTCCTTTTCCTGAAAGAGAGCTCAGCTTTCAAAAGTTTGTGAAACCCTGCCCTAGAGGGCCCCAGCCAGTGACAGAGTAGAGATAAGCACCCTCTAAGAAGCTGGAGAGGAGACCTAACTGAAAACTGAAAAGATCTCAAATCTGATCCCAGCATATGGGCAGCAGTGAGGAGAAGGAAGTAGTGGAGAGTAAAAAAATCTCATGCCCAACACCATTTCTTGTGTACTCAGAAGGGCAGTAAGGGGGTCCAGGCATTCCCAGTTCCAGGATCCCATCCTTGTGTACAGGCAGAAGTGGGATGATGGAACCAAAGGTTTGACCCGAAAGATCCTGTGTCCAGGATTCCATCACAGTGGCATGTAGGAGTCACAAGACATGGACACAAGCAAGAAGAGGAGAAAAGGGTGGCTTCTCCCATGCTTAGGAGCCTATATGGACAGTTAGCATGGGAAGACAGTGAACTGCCTACAGTGTTAGCATAGGTAACTAGAGGAAGCTGCTCTAGCCAGCAGAAAGAGGAGGTCTGGGAAGTAGGGAGAGAGTAATGGGAGAACCAAGTTAGAGAGGTTTCTGAAGGGGTACCGTATGACAAATTCCAGGGAAGGTGAGACAAACCCTCCTGCCCCTGGTCAATAGAGCTGGTGAAATATAGAACAAAGAAGATTGCACCCCCTCTCCAAGGATGGCAGAATTACAGTTTTGGCGTATGCACCCCGGGAGCTACAGCATGTATTCTTCCTGAGAGCTTCAGCTACAACACAGACCTTCCGCACCCACTCCAGTTAACAGGACAGAATTTTGCCCTCTATTACTGCTAGTCATTTTTGGATCTAACTATTAGCGTTTCTTTTTAACACTGATGAAAAGAAACTATAAAATAAAGGACTGAAATCCAGCAAATAGAATTAACTAACCTCCGCTGTTTCAGTTAAGACATTGTATGTCATGTGTAGTGCACATCTGGGCTCCAGAGGGAAATGGATAATCAGAAGAATATCTTTCAATTTCTATTCTCTGTAAAGATTAAGGGTATGTCTACACTATGAGAGTAGTTCGATTTTACTTAAATCGAATATGTGGAATCGATATTACAAAGTCGAACGTGTGTGTCCACACTAAGGACAGTAATTCGACTTTGTGAGTCCACACTAACGGGGCAAGCATCGACATTGGAAGCGGTGCACTGTGGGCAGCTATCCCACAGTTCCCGCAGTCCCCGCTGCCCATTGGAATTCTGGGTAGAGCCCCCAATGCCTTCTGGGGGAAAAAATGTGTTGAGGGTGGTTTTGGGTAACTGTCGTCATCCAACCGTCACCACCGCCCTCCCTCCTTGAAAGCGCCGGCGGGAAATCAGTTCGCAAACTTTTCTGGTCAATGACAGCCCGAACGCCACAGCACTGCGAGCATGGAGCCCGCTGCGACCATCGCTGCAGTTATGGCCGTTGTCAACACCTCGCACCTTATCATCCACCTTTCCCAGAGGCAGATGCTGAGAAATCGGGCGAGGAGGCTACGGCAGCGCGGTGAGGACCTGAAGTGTGAGAGTGGCACAGACCTGTCACAAAGCACGGGACCCCGCGCCGAGGACATCATGGTGGCAATGGGTCATGTTGATGTTGTGGAACGGCGATTCTGGGCCCGGGAAACAAGCACGGACTGGTGGGACCGCATAGTGCTGCAGGTCTGGGATGAATCACAGTGGCTGCGAAACTTTCGCATGCGTAAGGGAACTTTCCTTGAACTTTGTGAGTTGCTGTCCCCTGCCCTGAAGCGCAAGGACACCCGGATGCAAGCAGCCCTGACTGTCCAGAAGCGAGTGGCCATAGCCCTCTGGAAGCTTGCAACGCCGGACAGCTACCGGTCAGTCGCGAACCACTTTGGCGTGGGCAAATCTACCGTGGGGGTTGTTGTGATGCAAGTAGCCAACGCAATCGTTGAGCTACTGCTCTCAAAGGTAGTGACCCTGGGAAACGTGGAGGTCATCATAGATGGCTTCGCCGCGATGGGATTCCCAAACTGCGGTGGGGCTATAGATGGAACTCACATCCCTATCCTGGGACCGGACCACCAGGCCAGCCAGTACATTAACCGAAAGGGCTACTTTTCAATGGTGCTGCAAGCACTGGTGGACCATAGGGTCCACGTTTTACAAACATCAACGTCGGATGGCCGGGCAAGGTTCATGACGCTCATGTTTTCAGGAACTCTGGTCTGCTTAGACGGCTGCAGGAAGGTATTTACTTCCCGGACCACAAAATAACTCTTGGGGATGTGGAGATGCCTATAGTGATCCTCGGGGACCCAGCCTACCCGCTAATGCCCTGGCTCATGAAGCCCTATACAGGCGCCCTGGACACTGAAAAAGAACTCTTCAACTACCGGCTGAGCAAGTGCAGAATGGTGGTGGAGTGTGCTTTTGGACGTCTCAAGGGGAGATGGAGAACCTTACTGACTCGCTCTGATCTCAGCGAAACCAATATCCCCATTGTTATTGCAGCTTGCTGTGTGCTCCACAATCTGTGTGAGAGCAAGGGGGAGACGTTTATGGCGGGGTGGGAGGTTGAGGCAAATAGCCTGGCTGCTGATTACGCCCAGCCAGACAGCCGGGCGATTAGAAGAGCCCAGCGGGATGCGCTGTGCATCCGGGAGGCTTTGAAAGCTAGGTTCCTGAGTGAGCAGGGTAACCTGTGACTATTAAGTTTGTTTACAGAGAAGCTGAACCTGCCCCCGTTTCTTTACCCAGTAAATGTTCACTATCCTCTCCAGTTACATACCCCGTTCACCCCGTTCCCCCCTTCCAACACACGTTTAAAAATAAAATCACTTGAAATTTGTTAATGAACACCGTTTTCTTTATTACTGTTTTCGCGGGAAAGTGTTGAACCTGGGACGCAGACTGTGGTGGGGAGCGGGTGTAGTGTAGTGATGCAAAGGACGCTTCTAAACTCCAGGAATGACAGGCTCCGCACTGGTGGACTGGTTGTTTCAACGGAGCCTGCCACCCCTCCTGTTCGGGACTCTGTGTGGGGGGGCTATGTGACTTTGTGGCAGGGGGAGGACGGTTACAGATCCCCTGGTGCGTGGCTCTGTGATCCAGGATAAGGACCGCTGCATAAGATCTCTAACCGCCCTCCCCCGCCACAAAGTCACATAGCTCCTCCCCCCTCCCCCAGAACATGAAAACCACCTCCCAGACTGACCAGGGTAACTAGTGAATGCAATGTGTGTGTGCCCTGCTGCTGAACCTGCCCCCGCGTCTGTACCCTGGTAAAGGTGACTGTCCTGTCCAATTACCAACCCCCTTCCCCGCCTTCAAACAGACTCTCCTCTAAAAGAACATGATGGAAACAGTAATTAACAGAAACGTATTTTTTATTAGCAACTACACATGAAACTGGGGGATGAAACTGGGACGGGGGCTTGGGTGAGGCGGGAAGGAAAGGACTTATCAAATTTTGGGGAATGAGAGCCTTCTGGTACTTGAGCAGTCTGCAGGGGTGGAGTGAGAGTTTTCACGGACTCTGCCGCCCCTCCTTCTTGGGACTTTGGGTGAGGGGGGTATGGGACTTGGTGGCAGGGGAGGGCAGTTAGAGATAGACTGCAGCGGGGCTCTGTCCTCCTGCCTCCGATCCTGCAGAACATCCACAAGGCGCCGGAGCGTGTCCGTTTGCTCCCTCATTAGTCCAAGCAGTGTTTGAGTCGCCTGCTGGTCTTCCTGCCGCCACCTCTCCTCCCGTTCCATGTGTGATCGGTGCATTTGGGACAAGGTCTCCCTCCACTGGGTCTGCTGAGCTGCCTGGACTCGGGAACAGCCCATAAGTTCTGAGAACATGTCCTCCCGTGTCCTCTTCTTCCTACGCCTAATCTGCGCTAGCCTCTGGGACTGTGATGCCAGGGTATTTCGGGAGACAGTCGCAGCTGTGGGATGGGGAAAAGGGAGTTGAATTCCTCAGAAAGATAAATTTTTGGTTGAACAAAGAACATAGTCTTTCTCTGTGAACAAGACCATGCACAGCACCTATCACATGCGCACTCAGGACAAGGTCGAATTTTCGGCCTTCGCATTCAGTGCCTGGGGTCTTGCAGTGCAGATCAGAGAAGCGGGACAGGACAGTGGAATTTGGGTAACAGGCTGACATGGTAAGCCGTAAACTTGTGGCTGCTTAAAACTTTAATAATAGCACTGGCCTCCTTTCACGTTCAAAGCAATGCCAGTCCCTGCTGCCAGCAATCCGGCAAGCATGAACTCTGCCCCTGTCCCACCCCCTCGCAGCTGTCCCAGGGAAAGATCCCTGTATGCTGCTCCTCTCCTGCCTCCACCGCGTGGCTCTAAACCGCCGGTTACAGTTCTGTAAAGGAACAGGCAAGCAGTCCCAATACTAATATTCCCCTACCTAATTCAAAGCAGGTCACCATGAGCGACATCACTCTGATGAGGATTTCAGAGACGGAGAAAGAACGGATGCTTCGGGAAAGCCTGCAAAGACCAGGGCCGTATGCTGCCATGCTCTGCAAGGCTATGATCCCCGAGTACTTGCTTGTCTCCTGGCGCGGAAACGTTTCCTACCACGGAGGACCCAATAAGGCCGCTCTCCCCAGGAACCTGATGCAAAGGCTTTCCAATTACCTCCAGGAGAGCTTCGTGGAGATGTCCCAGGAGGATTTCTGCTCTATCCCCGGACATATAGACCGGATTTTACTGTAGCTGCACTGGCAGGGACTAAACAGTAGAGCGCCTAGGGCAAAACAATCATGCTAAACTGGACATTGTTAGATTTTTTTTCAGTAGTTGCACTGCCCAGGACTGAAACGTTAAGTGCCTAGGGCACACTAATCATGAGAAACCCATTGTTGTTATTGTTAATATTCCTGTTCTGTTAAAAATAAATGTTTAGATGTTTAAAACACTTACTGGATGATCCTTCCCCTGATTCTGAGTCTGGGTTAACGCCTGGGGACGGTTGGTAGGGGATCTCTGTAAGGGTGATGAAGAGATCCTGGCTGTCGGGGAAATCAGCGTTGTAAGCGCTGTCGACTGCCTCGTCCTCCTCATCTCCTTCCTCATCTTCCCCGTCCGCTAACATGTCCGAGGAACCGGCCGTTGACAATATCCCATCCTCAGAGTCCATGGTCAGTGGTGGGGTAGTGGTGGCGGCTGCACCTAGGATGGAATGCAGTGCCTCGTAGAAACGGGATGTCTGGGGCTGGGATCCGGAGCGTCCGTTTGCCTCTTTGGTCTTCTGGTAGCCTTGTCTCAGCTCCTTGATTTTCACGCCGCACTGCGTTGCATCCCGGCTGTATCCTCTCTCTGCCATGGCTTTAGAGATCTTCTCGTAGATATTTGCATTCCGTCTTTTCGATCGCAGCTCAGAAAGCACGGACTCATCGCCCCACACAGCGATCAGATCCAAGACTTCCCGATCAGTCCATGCTGGGGCCCTCTTTCTATTCTGAGATTGCATGGCCATCTCTGCTGGAGAGCTCTGCATCGTTGCCAGTGCTGCTGAGCTCGCCACGATGTCCAAACAGGAAATGAGATTCAAACTGCCCAGACAGGAAAAGGAATTCAAATTTTCCCGGGGCTTTTCCTGTGTGGCTGGTCAGAGCATCTGAGCTCGGACTGCTGTCCAGAGCGTCAACAGAGTGGTGCACTGTGGGATAGCTCCCGGAGCTATTACCGTCGATTTCCATCCACACCTACCCTAATTCGATATGGCCATGTCGAATTTAGCACTACTCCCCTCGTTGGGGAGGAGTACAGAAGTCGAATTTAAGAGACCTCTATGTCGAACTAAATAGCTTCGTGGTGTGGACGGGTGCAGAGTTAATTCGATATAACGGTGCTAAATTTGACATAAACTCCTAGTGTAGACCAGGCCTAATGCACACTGACAGCTCCTGCATAAAAATCACACAAATGTAAAGATCAGTATATCAGGTTACAAATAATAATAATAATAATACTATTTAAAAATATTCTTTGGATTCAGCTAAAATAAATGAGAAGAGATAGTTTCATGATCAATATCTTTTGGCGTTTGTTCTAAATTGTTCATTTGTGAAGGTCAATGTAGTAAAAGAAAAGTTTTTTTTAAGATTACAAAGATACAAGAAACGTGTCCGTTAATTGATAGGAGTTTGTAAACCAGCCCAGTTATGGAATGAGCTAATTGCCATCGTTCAGGTAGAAAATACTGCTAATAGCTGCTCTTAGTCCTGTGAAGTACATATGGTCACACAGGCTACCCATCTTGCCATAAATAAACTGCTTACTGGCCTCTTAGCCAGTACATTAGTGGCTCGTCTCCACACCTACTGACCACTACGAATTTTTGTATCATATCTGGGGAATTTGTAAGACTAAATCTTAGGGCCATAACATCAGAAAAGCCTCCCACGTTGCAGGAACATCTAAATGCAGCTGAAAAAATGGAAATGCCGTTACTTGTGCCCACAGCTGAACTCACAAATCTACATCCACAAATCCGGTAGTTAGACTGATTTAAAAATGGCTAATTTCAGGCACAATTAATTGGATCTGTTATATTGGAGGCCAGGATAAGGCTCATTTAAGGATCTGAGTTTCCGTATTAACATAAGACAAAATGCTGTAAACTGGAAATAAGAGAAAGCTGTGGATTTTGCTTACTGATCTTTTTTCAGGAACAGTGGAATATTTTGTGAACATTCTTACTGCATGCAATTTGATATGTATTGTCAAACATCAGGAATTTGTCTTCATTTCACAAATTTCATAATCATTTTTCTCTAAGGCCATTTTCTAAATATAAAGTGTCCCATTTTTAAATTTCCAATCTCAAAAACTACTGGCAGTTTTTGACAAGTCACCAAGAAAAACAAGTGCCAGATCCTCAGCTAATATATATTGACATACCTCCATGGAAGTCAATAGGGCAAATCAATTCATGAGAGCTGAGGATCTGGCCCTTGTCCTTTCCCCCAAAAAAATAACCCAAAGCCAAAAAGTAATTGTTTCATTTTAGGTGCAAAAATGTTTTGTGTGGGTCTGTAGACAACCTTTCTTTTTAATCTCTATGAGGTCATGTCAATTTAAAAAGGCCATTACTGAAGAGATAGACCATGGTAACTGTCCCACTCTACTTGGCACTGCTGATGCCTCAGCTAGACTACTGTGTCCAGTTCTGGGGACCACAAGATGTGGATTGGAGAATCCAGAGAAGAACTACAGAAATAATAAAAGGTTTAGAAAACATGATTTATGAAGAAAGGCTAAAAAAAAACCTGGGCATGTCTAGTATTGCAAAAAGAAGACGGGGGGGGGGGGCGGGAGAGGGAGAGACGACACCTGATAACAGCCTTCAAATCCATTAAGACCTGTTATAAAGAAGCAACAGAGGGTCCTGTGGCACCTTTAAGACTAACAGAAGTATTGGGAGCATAAGCTTTCGTGGGTAAGAACCTCACTTCTTCAGACTTGCATCTGAAGAAGTGAGGTTCTTACCCACGAAAGCTTATTCTCCCAATACTTCTGTTAGTCTTAAAGGTGCCACAGGACCCTCTGTTGCTTTTTACAGATTCAGACTAACACGGCTACCCCTCTGTTATAAAGAAGACAATGATCGATTGTTCTCCATGTCCACTGAAGGTAGGACAAGAAGTAATGGAGTTAATCTGAAGATTTAGGTTATACAATAGGGAAAATGTTCTAACTGTGAGGGTAGTTAAGCTCTAGAATAAGCTTCCAATGGATGTTGTGGAATCCCCATCCCTGGAGATTTTTAAGAACAGATTAGACAAACACCTTTCAGGAGGCTGGACTAGATGACCTCTCAAGGTCCCTTCCAGACCTGCGGTTCTATGATTCTGTGGTGACTGCCTATAGCACTAGACACAGGGCAAGAAGACTTGTGTTCTTGTCCTGGTTTTGCCACTGATTCTTATATAAACCTGATGAAGCCACTCGACTTCTCCATGTCTTAGTTTCCTCATCTCTAAAATGAGGCTAATACTGTTTAAACTGCTTGAAGAATCTTAGGTGTGTGCACTTACCTAATTTCATACGCAGCTGCAGCAGTTGCATGCATAATCACAGAAACCCTTTTGCATGTACATATCTTTTCTGGAATAAACTATAGACAGACTATTTTTTCAGGTGGGGATTTTCAAATGCACCTAAGGGAGTTAAGCACTCAACTCCCATTGAATTTCAATGCAATTTAGGGACTTTGATCCTGTTACCATTGAATTGAAGTCAAAGGTAAAGCTCCCATTGACCTCAATGGAGCAGGATGAAGCCTAGGGTCCCTAAAATCCCTAGGTTCTTGAATCTCCCAGCCTAAATTTTAGCCCTACAGGGGCTAAATATTTTGTTATATAAATACAAATATGTCTGTAAAATTCTACAATTTTCCCCACAGCCTATCACAATAAAGGTATGGTTGAGAAAAATGTGTGAAAAGGTTTAGGGTGGCATCCTGTTTTACCCAGCTGTTTTGCTCATCCTTAGTCATAGAATAGCCCGATGGCATAACAGCCAAGCACTGGGTTGCCATCTGGGAGAGTTAAGATTGGGAGTGATATTGAGAATCCCTCACTCTCAAGCTGATACAGTCAAGTCTTGTCATAGGAGTAGAACATATCATGCCGAGGATGTCAATCAGCAGCCTCTAACAGCTGATATATGGTGCACTGGAAGGACAGTGATCCAAAAGGGAGTTATCAAGCCTGGTCTACAATATTTGCCAGAGGTAAGAAAACAAAAATAGTATGAGACAGGGAAGAGAGAATAAAACATAAATGATGGTCCTAAAATTATAAACAGAAGAAATACAGAAGAGTTGCATCTAAAAGAATCTTTAGATTGTGACCAGGAATGGGAAGGAAAAACCCATGTTCTTTGTGGCCCCCAACCTAAAGAAGTTAAATAACAAAACAATATCTTCTCAATAGCAGAGGCCAATTGTTGAAAACAAGCACAGGTTGTGTCTACACTGCTGGTAGCATCAATGGAAGCTGTAGTGTGGACAAGCCACAAGCATTTTTACCATGCAGTCATCTAACCATCAGGCCCTGTGTACACAACAGAATCTAGCTGCATATCTTGTAAATTACAGGTCCAAAAATTCCATTGTAAACAAGACCTAAACTCTAAATGAAGCAGATCTCAAAAAGAAGAGGATCCAAGCTTCCAGCTGTAATCAGAAAGGCACTCTCCTCAATCACATCCCTTCTTTTGTGGGCACCACTTTATTGAATTAGCAATTACTATTCCAGGTCCTCCTACTTCTTCCGTGCAGCTGATATTTTCTATGTGCTAGCACCATATCATTTAAAATATGTAATTCAGTGGATGAGTCAAGAAGTAATGTGGAGTGTATACACCTGGCTTGCCTAATTTAAGATGAACTATATATTAGAATAAAATGGTTATAAATCAAAAGCTATTTCATTTTCTGTGGTAGTGTAAAAGCCAGAGCTGTTTGAATCCATAATTCAGCTGTCATAATCTCTTAGGGATATCATTGACCTTCCTTGGAAATTTCTGTCACATAGAAAAGAATGGTTCTGGAGGAAGAACATTAAATCACACTGCATTACTGACAGCCAGTTACTTGAAGGTAATTTAGCCCACTTTAACAAGTACTTAACAATGAATTGCACTTTTCTATATTCTTATTCTTTACATGTTTAAGTAGCAAAGTTGGTATCTGTGTTATATATGTGTATTAAAATCAATGCAAAAATGCATGCCCCACCATGTTTCACTGAGTATAGTCTCCTAAGAGAACTATTAAGTAATCTCTTGCAGTGCTTCATGCATACATTTTCAATCAGTATTGAACTAGATGCACTAATGTTTTCAAGGAACAATAGAGTAACTTAGACCGTAATTTCTACAGGCACATCTTTAGATGCAGTTAGGAATATAGTTTCCTTTTTTTAAAAAAATCATTAATAAATAACTTAGGACCAAAAAAAATCACTCAACCAGCTATCTTTCTGAAATGAATTATTCCAGTGAAGTGGTGAGTTTCAGTGTTAGAAACGAAGTAAGGAATGGGATGGAATCTAAATATCCAATAGCCATGGATACCCATGTACAGGGTACCATAATCACTGCTAGCAGGAAGGCTGATTACCCAAATGTGGATGTTTGGAACTTACAGTAAGTAGTTTAAAATGACTATATGCTTGCCTGAATATGGTCTCATCAATCAGCTCTGACAGAGGATGGACAAGAACAACAAAAACAGAGGACAGTGAAAATGTGTCTATTTCTGCTATCATACCCTTTTGCTCTCAGATAAATGTGGTATGTTCAGCCCCGAAGGAGCATAGTTCATGCACAGATAGTTACCCTTAGTTTTTTTGGACTTCAGCTAAACTATCTGAACCACCTTGGACTGCCAATGTGAGCCGGAAGTATCCAAAAACAGGCTGACTCATTTGAGTTTGGATTGCTTCTTTCCTTTCTGGCTGGAAATATCCCTCTGTGGGTGTCATGTCAGTAGAATGTCACCTGGCCACAGCTGAGGCCAAAAAGGAAATACACATGCACATGCAACATAGCACCCCAGGGATTTCTTGTTTGTTTGAGACAGATCCTCTTTAATCACAACAAACAAGAAAAATTAACAACAAAGTCCCAGTGCCCAAGCCAAATGCAAGTTAGTGACACTTTCAGAAGGAAAAAAAAACTGCTTCTTTGTGGAAGGAGCAGGAGAAGCTTGTAAGGCCTGTGCTTTGCTAACTAAAGGCTGGATTTGGCCACTTCTGAGGGAGTTACTAGAGTTAGCCATCAAACCAGCCCTTTTATTGGCTGTGAGATCACTACCACCTTCATCAGGAGAGAGTCCCTGTCTCAGCTGTACCCTACTATGCCATCCACAAATTCCTAATGCTTATTGGGCCTGGGTAGTCCTACTAGGTTGCAGCTAACACCATGTAGGAATGAAAACAAAGTGAGCTGTATTGTTTCTGCTCCCCGCCCGTTTGCAGTTTTTGGCTACACACACACACACACACACACACACACACACACACACACACACACACACACACACACACACACACACACACACACACACACACCCCAGAACTCCTCAGCAGCTCATATTCCACACATCCAACCATGTTTCCCTCCCACTATGAGGGGGTACACAAGGGAGTAGAGGGACAATAAGCCACAGCCAACTTTGCCCTCTGTCCTGCAAATGGAAAATGCCAGGATCAGAGTTATCCACAGCCATAGAAAAGGGTGACATTTTCATGGGTATTTCTTAAGCAATATTTGAAGTTTAAGAATATGTTCTTTTAAAATACATGTTTATTTGCCTATACAGTGGAGTTTTCCTTTTCAAATACTACAAAAGGTGTCCTAGTTGAAAAACCCTGTATCAATCTTGCGCCTTGATTTTTCCATTCAAATACTTCAGTCGTTCTGGCATTTTCATTTATTCTAATTAAATGCCAAGCTGATAATTCATTCACCATTTCCCTTTCTATTGTCCAGTGCCAGGCTGTTTCTTTTTTAACATAGAAGTACAACAGAAGCTCAACTAACACAAGAAGTTAAGGGGACACTCAGAAACCTTTGCTAATCAAGGTTTCAAATTATAAGTGCTACCGGAATGAGTTGTCCACAAGCTCCAGTGATGTGAAGTTCCTAAACTCTTGTCCTCCACAGGCCTGGGCCTAGAATCAAACCTCATGGGACATATTCCTCCCCTAAAAATTGAGTTTGACTTAACTGGGGTTCAGATAACTGAGGTTTGATTGCATTTCCTCTCAGGATTGATGGTCCTTTATGCATTTAGGCCTAAGACATTTGCATAATTTGGATAATAACTAAGCCTCTGAAACCAAACTTTTCAGATTTGCCCTGTAAATGTTGAGATGACTGCACTGCCAGTGCTAGTAATTTTCTGAATCATTTGCAGTGTTTGCAAGGAAAGAAGGGCTGAAACTGGGTTCAACAAATGGGACAAAGATCAAGGAAAGGTCAAGGATGACTAATATTTTTTGTCTTGCTGATTAAACAGCTTTATGCAGAAGTGAGGACCATTGAACCAACATGATTATTGAAGCTGCAGGGGAGGAAAATAGAAGACCATTAAGAGCAAGCTATGGAAAATATGAAGAAAAAGAGGAAATGCCACTCATATGGTAGCTAAATGAGATTTTCTTTCAAAACAAGGTTTTTTAATTGATTATAAAAATCCTTTGAAAAGCTTCCCTGTAGCTTTCTAATTTACTTTTTTGCAAAGTTCAAGCAAAAGGTGAATCAAATTTTGTCTTCAGTATCATTGACTGTAGTTAAATAAATCATCATTCACCAAAGTATCTTTGTAGCATACTTAATGTTTTAGAAGTAAATAAACACTTCAGAATGCAAATATTTTTAACTAATTTATGTCATTCTGAAAGATAATATCAAAAGAGCCTCTACAAGAGCAAACTTGGAAATTGATTTTGGCAAAAAATGTTTAAAGAATAATCACCATTAACTGTCTATCACTTTTGAACTAGAAAAAATTTACATAATCTAATTTATTCTCACAGCAGCCTCAAATGAGATGTCTCCACAAGCACACTGCTAGTTTACGGAATCTCTTACTGTAACTTACTTACTTTGTTACACTTGACAAGGGTGTAATGGGGATGAAACAAAGAAATCCAGGTTTCCCATTAACCAGACTGACCTAAAACTAACTGTCCAAATATGGCCAGATTGTTGGGTAAAGATTATCTATATGGCCAGTATTTTCAGAAGGTATGGTACTCATAACTCAGCCCAGATTTTTAGAATCAGTCAGCTCCCATTTAGACACCCAAATAAGTGTCTGGATTTGGGTGCTGAGTTCTTTTGAAAATCTTGCCATATACAATATAGCATTATGGGTAGAATAAAAACCTATATAGAATAGAAATTGCTGGGTGCTGAGCCTTACATGCCTTATTAAATTGACAATGAGCTTTGTTAAAAATCAGGCCCTGATTGTGGATGTTGAGCCCTTGGAACTCTGTCCCCGAGATCTTTTGTTACATCCTCATTATTATCAGGATGTGTTTCACCCTGGGTCACTCTACTTCTATGTTGCACTTCTTCCCCTCCCCATCTTCCCCCGTCAGCTTGTCTCATCTTTTCAGAGTCTGAGCTCTTCAGGAAGAGGTCCATACTTTCTGTTGTGTTTGTATGGCAAGTACTATTTTATAGGAACTATTGGAAACATGTTGTTATAATAATTTCATATTTTTATTAGCATCAGGTACAGGTGAACCACAATAGTTTGAGAAATCCTGTCCAATCCTCTCTTGAGAATAGACTTTCTTGAGTTCCTGACTGCAGCCAGGATAGGAATTGCTATTGTAACTCACACACCTCCTGGGTGTGGTGTTCTGTGCCATGTAGTGGCACTGGGGGCAGGGGGAGAGGAGAGAGAGATTAATGAGACTGCTCTACAGCCTTAGCTAAAAGCCACATGACTTTTAACTCATGCAGTAGAGGCTCATGCACTATGCTCCATAGGTCCCAGGTTCAATTTTGTTTGCTGACGACCAAGGTCTGTCAGTGTTACAAGTGGGGGCTCGTCCAGGATTCCAACTGGGAAGTTTCTGAAGCTCAGGACATGCTTCCTCAGTGAGGGGAAGTATGTAACCCACACACCTCCTGGATGTGGTGTTCTGTCCCATGTAATACTGAGACCACCTAGAGGGAGAGATTAATGGCACTGAGACCACTTAGAGAAAGAGAGAGAGATATTAATGAGTCTGCTCTACAGCCTTAGCTATGAGGCATATGACTTTTAGCTTATGCAGTAGAAGCTCATGCACTAAGCTCCAGAGGTCCCAGGTTCGATCCTGCCTGCCGGTGCCTGTCGGCGTTATACTATGAAAACAGCATTTCTCCTGGTATTATAGCTTAAACTAGGAAAGGTAGATTTTTAAAGATCATTGTTCTATACAAGAAGGGAAATTGTCCAAGCCTTGAAAGCTTTGGTGTGAGGATGGCACGGGAGTTCAGCTTGGTTCTTATTTCATCCATAGTACCAAGAGGACTTTGGGCTGTGACAAGCTATGATTGTATCAAATCATGTTTGTCACAGTTCAAATTCTTGGAAATCTATCTCTGGCCAATTCAAACAAACACCCAGATAAGAAAAACAGAAAGAAGTCTTGATGTCTTGCATTTCTCTTAATTGTAGTTTCCCTATGTACTCTAGAAGAGTTTTTGAAAGGACAGTATGAATTTTCTGGGGATGTCAAAATGTCAATTTAAATTCCATCTGTTTTAGCAGGAAAGTAATACTTTTTCATAAATGCAACATAACAGCCAGCATTCTGCCTGGCACCCAGAGGAGTCTGAGCAAATCCTCTGTTGCCCTGACACAGTATTGGTTATTATTTATAAAGTCTAAGCCTTATAAGAAAAATAATTGCCTGACATTCATATCATGGGTTTTTTTAGGAATATTATTTTTTATTCCCCCAATAACACATAAAACAGACTTGGAAAGATCTGGCCATTGTTATTTTTAATTAATATAGAATTGCCATTGTTAATCTTGTCACATTGAAGAAAAGCTGCTAAAGATTAATAATATTTATTTTATTTCCTCCATTCTGAACCAGGCACCTTATAGGAAACCAAAAGACATCAAAAATAGTATAAAAAATTTCTCTCACTGTGCTGTAAATACATTTCATTCAAACCTGGTGTGAATATCCCCCTTTATGTTTCTATTCTCTAGACCCTTTAGACTAGGAGCATATCAAAGCGTAGATTGCCAAATTAGTGCCAATTTACTGCAATTTTGGGATGTGTAATCTTGTATACCAGCATACAAGCTAAGACTGCTTTCATTTATCTTGTGACACTTATAGTTGTCTCATTGGGTTGTAGTGGTTTTTATTGCTTTGCTGCTTCAAAAATAGGATAAACATCTTCTTTTTGGAATATCATGTCGTTTTCTGGCTAAATAGGAAAAAACACCTTCTTTTGTGCTTGTCTGTTGGTGTGTTCTGTTCCTTCAGAAGTCACAAGATTATTAGCTGTCCAGAGAGACATAGTTACTTTTATTTGCTTTTCCAATATATAATAATTGTAAGGCTTCATCTATGAAGGTGTGCTGGAGGTAATGGAAGTATGGTTGATGATCCCTAAGGATATTAATTTTACAAATAAAGTTGAAGGGACATAAAGATGGCATAAATCTTACTTTTTCACTCCACCAGGTCTGGGGCCACTGTTTGCAAGGCCAGTCCCCTACTAATAGTTAGATAGACAGAGGCTCCCAGCCTAAGGTAAGCTTTATTGCACACTGATATTACCGTGTTCCCTCCTCTTTGGCACCTCCTTCCACTGCATCAAGTTCTGGCTTCTTGTCCATGCTTTCAAGGTTATATCACTAACCCAACCTAGTTATCCATTCTTGTCACTTTCTGCTTTTCCCCATTCTCCTCTGTTTCAAACCAGTGCCACCAGCAATGCCCCATTCCTCTGCTTCTTCAACAAGCATTTCCATGTTTTCTTTTATAGTGCCACCTACAAATGGAGCACCCTTCCTGAGCTGGTGTGATAGTGGTGTGAAAGACCACTATCTTCTCTGCATTTCAAAGACCCTTTTCTACAATGATGCTGCAAGGAACCAGATTGTGGGTTCTTGGGAATGGTCTATATATCGTTCTATTTAAATTATAAGGACACTGCCAAGCATTATTTGTCCTCTTTGTTTGAAGGTTCCACACTTTATTTATCTTTCTGTTTGTCTTTCTTTTGGGAAGTCTGAGTTTCTTGGGGCAGATCCTCAGGGCAGGTATTCTTTTGTGTTTTGTACAGCACCTACCACATTGTGGATACTACCAGAAATAAACAAATAATGATAACAATATAAAACTCAAATTCACCCTGGGTGTCTGTAATGAGTGATTTTTTTTTTCAGATGCAGAGGAAACCATCATTAACCAGATCTCTTAATAACTGTGGGCCAGAGTCAGCAGTTATTACTCAGGGAAACCTCTCATTGAAGCCAATGGGAAGTTTCTACTTTGGTAGGACTGTACCCTTAATTACTCAGGATGCATGAAGTTATTGGAAGGCAGTTTTCTGTGAAAGCATCTACATTTCAGTACAAATGTGCTTGCTGTTGAAGTCAGTGGAAGTTGTATCTTAAAAAGAAAGGCAGCTGAATTTGGCCATCAGCAGAAAAGACCTATTTGTAAATCTATTCCCAGAACAGTAAGGGAAACTATATATCGATTTCTTTAGGACAGAAGTTATTAATGAAGTCCCCAAGTTCAAATTCAAATGTTCTGGATCAGATTTACTGTAATAGTAGTAACTGTTCTTTCAGTACACTGATCTTTAAACTGGTGTACATCTTTTCATCTATTTCCATTTTGCCTAGCTAGATTGCAGGCCCCAGGATTCATTAGATCAGGGATCGGCAACCTTTGGTACGCGGCTCGCCAGGGAGGCGGGAGGAGCGAGGACTCGGCGCACCTCCACTCCCTCCCCTGCCTCCTGCCGGTGGCAATCAGCTGGCTTGCGGCATTCTGGAGGCAGGAGGGAGGGGGGAGGAGCGAGGACTCAGCACGCAGGCTCCCCCTGCCTCCCGAACGCGACAAGCCAGCCAATTGCCCCAGCAGAAGGGAGGGGGGAGGAGCGAGGACTTGGCGTGCAGGATCCCCCTCCCTCCCCTGCCTCTCGAACGCGGCAAGCCAGCTGATTGCCTCGGGCAGAAGGGAGGGGGGAGGAGCGAGGACTTGGCGCACCTCCCCCCTCCCTCCCCTACTCGGCAATCAGCTGGCTTGCGGCATTTAGAAGGGAGGGGAGGGAGGAGGGAGGAACCAGGATGCAGCGAGCGAAGTAAAGGGAGAGGAGGAGGTGGGGAGAAGAGGCAGGTCAAGGGTGAGGGCTTGGGGGAAGGAGTGGAGTGGGTGGGCTGAAGGTTGAACCCCCCGCCTCTGGTGCTTGCAGAGTAGAGGAAGCTGCCTTGGAACCTAACCCCCCCATTTACATTAATTCTTATAGGGAAATTGGATTCGCTTAACATCGTTTCACTTAAAGTCACATTTTTCAGGAACATAACTACAATGTTAAGTGAGGAGTTACTGTACATTTTACTTCTGAGTTGAAATTCTCTACACCTGTAGCCACATTTTGCAGTGGGTGCAAACTCTGAATTGTGACATCAAAGAATGGGTCAGGCAGAATGAGCAATCCAGCTCCTCAAGCTGGGTACATTTATTTTTGGTGGGGCAGGGTTTGGAGTAGAGTAGGAAAGGGCCTAGCATTGGGGAGTCCCCTTTTTTTGTTTTATATTTTTTATTTTTCATTCATGCAGATACAGACTGTCAGTCATGTTCCATTTAACTGTCATTAAGTAGCCCTCAGCCTTCCCCCCCCCTTTTGTTACAAAGAGCATTCTGAATTCTATTTGACAGCTATAAGAATTGCCAATTTATGTATCCGTTTATGCCTGAAAGCTGTGAGCAACAATCAGAATTAACTTTTTGAGTTCTTATGTCCTTTTAAGCCTATTTAGCCTATAGTTTAAATGTCACAGAGTCAAATACTGTGTCAGATTTTCAAAAGACATGGACCAATATTAACACATGTACATATACGTGCCAAGAAGAGAAAACTGAAATCTCATGCTCCAGTGTTTAAACTGGAAATCATCCCAGGAATCAGGAAGTATTTTTCCCTCACATACACTATAGTGCTCAACTGACTAGTTTATTTGTGAGGTTTTGCCATTCTCTGAAACATGAGGTGAAGACCACTGAGGGAGGCAGGATACCAGATTTGATAAGTCATTGATCAGGTATGGTAAATCCAGCGCTGCTGACATAGGAAATAAGCATGTATCTATTAAAGAGGCTTACTAACTCTTGGTAAGAAAGCCAATATTTTTGAACGCACAGAATAAGTTCATTCACTTGCTTTATTTTTAAATTCTCAGTAAAAAAAATTCTTTATGATCATTTTAAAAAGCATTTTACAGAAACATACAGTGAATATCCACTGGACTATAATGTAATCATTTGGTCTTTTTTACATCAGAAAATCACCTTCCATTGACTGTGAAAATGCCCCAAAGCCTGGAATACATCTATTTTAATCATATTTTTACACTCTCAATTTTTAAGCTGTCATATTTATGTAAAGCACAGAACCTTATTGTTATGAGTCTGTTGATTACCTTAAGGAGTTCTGTACTGCCACGGTGATCAGACAGACAAACACAGCAGCATACCATGTAATATTGCCGTTTGACATGCTCTTCTTTTGTCATTGCTGCAGGCACTAAATCCTGTCAACAGGTAGATGATAATAGAATTTGAATTCCAAGCCATGAAAAAAGAATATCAAAACAATGTCTATAATAAGGCTTCATTAACCAACTCTATGTGAACAATGTACTGTCTACAGTATATTTGTCGCAAGTGAAATTCATATGAGAAAAGATGATCTTTTAATATAAGACATGTCAAGTTCCCAGGGCAAAGCACTGAAGTGATGAAAGATGTTCTTTTAAGGTTGATGTAGTCATATGTATTTAAGGATGTGATGCTCAAGGATTATTGTGGTTTTGGCAAATTAGTTTGAGTTATTATTTTCTCATTTTCCCCTTTTTCAGAATGTGACCTTATATTTTATACCACTATTCTACATATTTGTGAAATGACATCACGTTTCATTCTGGAATCATTCTTTTTTGGATTATTTCTCTTTTAAGCACTCAAACTTAAAGGTTACTGTTAAGAGAAATGGAGGAGTGAGGCTAGGTCAGGACTCACTTAGAAAAGGTTCTTTCTGCTTTATGGGACTTTCTGTAATTAGGGAATGATCCTGTTTCAAATCAGCAGGCTTGCATCACCACTTACCGTCTAATCTCATCTAACGTGCAGAATACACAAGTGCAGGAGAAGAGGATTAGACAAACTGTGATGCAATACTGAGATTAATATTAAGTCCTTAGTTTTTTTATGCAAAGAAATACCATAGGCTCTCTGTAGAATATATTCTGTACTCAAAACCCTGGTTAGTCACCTTGGGTGTGTCTAAGCAAAGAAAAACCTGTGGCTGCCCCATGCCAGCCAACTCAGCCTTGTGGGGCTCGAGCCGCAGGGCTGTTTCAATGCTATGTAGATTTCTGGGCTCAGGCGGGCACCCGGGCTCTAGGACCCTGTGGGAGGTCGGATTTTTTCTCTTTGCAAATTGTCCACCAACCATTTATGGCTTTCTGTTAATTAGTTCTTTATTCATGTTCTACAAATATTTTAATACACATATTTGGGCCTGCCAGGATGGTATGGTTTCTATTCCTTCACCGGATGACCCTAACCTTTATGAACAAGAGCAATACTTGAAGAAATCATTGAGACATCTGTGGAAGATGTTGAGGAGCACTTTAGGGAGAGCAAGAAATGAGCTGGCCTATGAAATTTTAGAGCTTTTAACATCTTTTCCTGTCCTCTTTTGCACAAAGAATCAGAAAATTCCAATGAAAAAAATGTTTCAATGGAAGAGAATTTCCTGATTCATCAAATCAAAACAGTTTGCAGGGACAGTTTGATGTTGACAAAATTCTGATGGAACCGCTGGTTTCCTGATTGATCACTGGCCCAGCTCCTTGGCAGTCCCCATGGCAGACTGCTGGAGAACCTGGGCTTCCAGACCCATAGCTCCTTGCCAGTCCAGGCTTTCCAAACTAACAGGGTCCCCTACTCTGGGGCAGCCCACCAAGTGAGATGCCAAAGAGTTGGTGACCCCAGGCTCCCAACTCCTGGGCCAGCTGGCTTTCTCTCTTGCAGAGAATTTCAGGGTTTTTTTGTTCTTGTACTTAATCAGAATGAAACAAAATCTCAAAATCCTCTGTGAAATGGAATCACCATTTTCCTCTCTATTTCTCTCTGATTCCCTCCCACTTCTTCTGTTCCTCTCGGTTCTTTTACACAGCCTGACTACTGCTGGTGAGAGAGTCTCCACTGTAGGCTCCTGCCATCCTGAATACCTTTCTATCATATTCCATCTTATCAACACTCCATCAGAACACATGCCTATGCCCCTTAATGATTCTCTCCCATTGCTTTCATTTTGTATTTTTTAAAAGGCGAGTTCAACACCACAAAGCATTCCTAGGTATGCTTTATAAAGCTTGTTTTGTATTAAATTTTAGGTTCAGTCAAACTTTTTTTTTCTGCAAAGCTAAATGAAATCTTTTTGAAAGTCTTAAAATTTCACAATCTCAAAGCAGAGTGAAATGGGACAGTATTCTTAATGTGAAAAGAAGAAATCGTCACAGGAAGATGTCCTTCAACTACAACGTGTCTTGATTTGAAATAGGCTCAGCGCGTCCCAGGAAACCCCACAAGGCTTATCACAGAGGACTCCTAGGTTGCCAAGAATCTTTACATAACTAATTTCAAACTTCCATTTTAATACAGTCCCAGCTAAATAACTAATTCATTTTCCTGTTTATAAAAAGAATTCCAAGAAAGATTACAGTAGGCTCAATTTACTGTCTTTTTCCATCTCCCAACCCACATCTCTCCAATAAGTAACATTTAAATTAAAAACATCACCTGTATTCTACTCCTGACAATATCACTGAATATTGTTGTCCTGAGAAATGCTTGCTACCTTGGGAAGGTAATGACATATAAAAATATACCATAAGAAAGTATACATAATATATGTTTTCACGGCATGCTCTATATGCCATTGTTTCTGAGATGGCAGGGACCATAATATGTAATTTGAAGAAAATGGTTTCAAATGCATGTGTTGGCTTAGATAATAATAGATGATGACTTCACATTTGAAATGCAGACATCAATATTGACCCGGGAATTTTCCAAGATCACACTGTTCTATTTAAAAACAACCTCATATAAAGGTGGTATTCACAGAGTTCTTGTTACTTTTCAATGATTGAATCATAATTTGGGACAGTGGCCAGTATCTTGAGGTTATTTTGCTTTTTTGCTTCTTAAATACTACAGCTTTGTTGGACGGTTTTGCCTTGCTGCTATAAAGCATTTATTTTTTCTGGCTCCTCTTTAATGTCTTTGAGAAAGCATTTATTTATATGCACAGCTCCTTTCTCTTCTGTTTTTAATTAGTAATTTGGAGGTGTGCTTTTTCCTGAACAGGCTGTGTAACAAAAAATGGTACTTCTGACATTCATGCATAGGGGACAGAGGATCAGAACTAAGGCAAAAGACAATAAAGATTGACTTACCACATACTGTATGTGACAAAGCAAGAGAAAATACTGGAAATATTAATTGCTAGGATTTTGTGTCAATTATGTTGGCTTCTGTATTTGAAAAAAAATAAATAATCATGAAAAGGTATGACATTAAGTATATGTACTGAACAATCTATTATTCTATGTGCTGCATGGCAGTAAGAAAATGTGCTAATTTAACAGGTTTAGCTGTACAAAGGCAACCCTGGAAAATAATATTTTTTGGAACAGCCCAGCAAAGACACAACTCTTAACAACAGAACAAAAGTAGCATTCTAAGCCACACTGTGCTGCAGTCTATCGCTTATGAAATACAGTGTGTTTCCTAGTCAAGGAAATATTCACTATAAAACTGCAAGCAACACTTTTATATTTGCACCCTTCTATGAAAATGCCACCCACCTGTCTCAATAGGTGGAAAGCCTGGTGGGACCAGCGGCATTTGGGGCATCACCAGTTGAACAGACGAGGAGAAAACAGCTGAGGAGTTGCAGGCGTGCCCCTCTTTTTCAAAGTCTCTAGCCACTCATTAGCTAGCTTGGGAAAGAAGGGAGTTTCTTGGTCCCTTGCCCTCCCGGTTCATTAATTTAAACCCTAGCCGAGACCATGTGAATCCTCTTTTTGCTCCATTCCAGCAGCCCCACCCTTCACACCCTGTACTTGTAGCCTCAGAGCTATTTTGCAGAGGCTGTGAATCTAACCAATCACCTCTTTTGGGGTCTGAAAGGAATTATTTCTTCCCACCGGGCCAAACTGGCATAGGCCTGGGGAGTTTTTCACCTTCCTCATAGCATTTTGGAAGTGCAGTTAGGTTAAATAGGATTCGGATTTAATAATTTGTGATAGTACTTGGTAGCGAAGTTAGTTCGACACTACTTGCAGCCAGTCTCCAGTGCAGTTAAAAGGTTACAAGGAAAGGTTACCAGACGTTAGGGTGACCAGATGTCCCGATTTTATAGGGACAGTCCCGATTTTTGGGTCTTTTCCTTATATAGGCTCCTATTACCCCCCACCCCCGTCCCGATTTTTCACACTTGCTGTCTGGTCACCCTACCAGAAGTAAAAGATGTGGGATTCTACTGATGGGCCTTGTGCTAATGGGATAGATCTTTTGGTCTTCATAAGGCAACATTTCCACTTGTAGTTCCCTCTGTCCCTCCCTACCCCTTGTGGGTGGGGGACTGTTGAACTCAGATGAACAAACTGATTCCTAGGAGTAGGCTGAGGAGAGTCTACCCTGAATTGTGGGTTCTATGGTAGAGGTCCTGTAACCAATGCATTGGAACTACTTAAAATGCCTGGTAGGTGAGAGTCTGGGTAACAGGGCAGGCAGTGCCCTTCCAGTACATTTTAATAAAGCTGCAGCCAGCACCTTAAAATGCATCCCTATATTTCTCTTTAATTCACCACCTCGTCTACATCAATTAAGTGTTTCCAGGAACATTTTTCACATCTGCAAATGTCATCACAGATGGGTACATATTTTTCACTATCTAGATTTCAGTGAAAATTTTACATGCTTTTCAAGACACAAGCTGCACTGTTTGTGTATCATCACATTATTGAAGTTACATGTTTTCCGCAGATTCTCTGGTTGCCTGATCCAACTCATGTGCTCAAAGTCTTCTGCAGATGCTTTTTGCCTAATATGGTGTAATTAAGCCTTAATCCTACCACTCTCATCTGGAGTTTTTCCACTGACTTCAGTGGTCTTTGGATCACTCCCCAACTGCACAGGTCACATTCATAATACTTTGGTTACACATTAAGAATAATGGAAAATTATCCTGATTGGAGACCACATCAAAAGGTCTTTAAACTCTATCCATGCTGCTGTTGCCGCCACCTCTATCAGAGCAGTTTTCTGTCATCTGGATTGGTGCCCACCTCTCTTTTTTTCTGTAACATGGAGTTGGGCTCTCAGGAGCAGATCTGAGTACACCTCCTTGTGAATGATTCCTCATCACCGTGGTCCCTATGTGTGGCACAGGACTACAGCTAACCTTGTGCATTTACTAGAATAACACCACAAGCCCCATTCTCATCAAAGATTAAATATCACCAAACTCTATATATTCTTTCCTTCTGTCTTCCACCATCCGTACCCTTCTTTTGGTTCAGAGCTGATGTAAAGAGCAGCCAGAGGAAGCCATTTTTGGTGCACCGCATCAATTTTACTTTTCCTCCAAAACCAAAGAACTATCCTACATGGACTTCAAGGCCATCTACTAGCACCTTATCTATTAACTAACTATTTACATATCTCTCCTGCCCGCATAAAACACTATGTCTGTGTGAGAGAGAGATACCATACTCTGTGTTCTCTTTTGCCATAGGTCCACTGGAGGTATATTTCTTTACATTCACACTGCTGTACTATTCAGTGTCTGGTATGAAACTGGGTACCTTTGTATTTATTTTCTTCTTCCAAATGCCTTGAAAATAATGCCAAGAAGTATATTCCAATTTGGATCCAAGCCTCTTCAATTTTGCTTTTTCATTCGTTGTTTTTCATGTTAGTTGTTGATCTTTTTGAAACACTCATTTTATAGAGTAGACCTAAACACCATGGGTGGCCAGAATGAAATAATAAGATCTGATTTGACTGGAGAATTGAATACATTAACTTTGATCCTTCAAAAAGTAGGCTAATATTTTATGATAGATATTTCCAAACAACAAAGAAACTGATTCTTTCCATCAGCCTGAAACAATGAATAAAGTATATTTGGATCCCACCCCCAGGCTCAGAAAGTGACATCTGTTATGTCACTTCAGTACTAAGAAATATTAAGAGCATAGAGAACTCATATGAGAAACTGACACTTCTAGAACATTGACTGTAAAATGTTTCTAGAAAATGGTAATGTTATCTTTATAGGAAATAGGAATATAAGTCATTAATGGTAGAGAAGATCTTATACCATTTTATTATTATGTGATTACCATTATGTTAAATACTAAAAATGACAAAGTACATTGTAAGATGTTAAACTTCAAAAACAAATACTTCAAGTCTCCATCACCAAATGGATGATTTAAATGTCTGGGCACCTATGTAATTTACAACAATACATGTTTATTTGCTGCCTCACTGCAGGATTCAGGTTACAACTTCCTGTTTCTCTCTTAAAGCATCCTTCACTCATCCCTGATGTTGTGAATTCATCTCTAAATTGTACTTGCACACATCTCCATTCTGAAACAAATGTAACACAGCTATTAATGATTGATGTCTCCAAAGTCCCACAAGAGGGCGTGTACTAGTCTTGGTATGACAACAGAAGATACACAGTCCCACTGCTGGAAGGGGAAGCTATCTACTGCTGACTAGTCCATTCTCATTCTATTTTTGACAAGGTCATTGTCGTATCTGAATTAGGGCTGTCGATTAATCAGTTAACTCATGCGATTAACTCAGAAAAATTAATCGTGATTAAAAAAATTAATTGCAATTAATCTCAGTTTTAATCCCAGTGCTAAACAATAGAATGCCAATTGAAATTTATTAAATATTTGCGGATTTTTGTCTACATTTTCAGATATGTTTATTTCAATTACTAACACACGATACAAAGTGTACAGAGCTCACTTTATATTATCATTTTTATTACAAATATTTGGAATATAAGAATGATAAATAATTTTTTTTTTCAATTCAGCTCATACAATACAATAATGCAATCTCTATCATGAAAGTGCAATTTACAAATATAGATTTTTTTTGCTACATAACTGTACTGAAAAATAAAACAATATAAAAATTTAGAGCCTACAAGTCCACTCAGTCCTACTTCTTGTTCAGCCAATCACTATGACAAAAAAGTTTATTTACATTTACGGGAGATAATGCTCCCCATTTCTTATTTACAATGTCACGTGACAGTGAGAACAGGGGTCCGCATGGCACTTTTGTAGCCGGAATTGCAAGGTATTTACATGCCAGATCTGCTAAACATTCATATGCTCCTTTGTGCTTTGGCCATCATTCCAGAGGACATGCTTCTATGCTGATGATGCTTGTTAAAAAAAAATTGCATCAATTAAATTTGTGACTGAACTCCTTGGGGGAGAATTGTATGTCTCCTGCTCTGTTTTACCCGCATTCTGCCATATATTTCATGTTATAGCAGACTGAGATGATGAATCAGCACGTTGTTTGTTTTAAGAACACTTTCACTGCAGATTTAACAAAACGCACAGAAGGTACCAATGTAAGATTTCTAAAGATAGCTACAGCACTTGACCCAAGGTTTAAGAAACTGAAGTACCTTCCAAAATCTGAGAGGGATGAGATGTGGAGCATGCTTTCAGAAGTCTTAAAAGAGCAACACTCCGATGCGGAAACTACAGAACTCAAACCACTAAAAAAGAAAATCAACCATCTGCTTGTGGCATCTGACTCTGATGATGAAAATGAACATGCATCAGTCTGCACTGCTTTGGATCATTATTGAGCAGAACCTGTCATCAGCATGGATGCATGTCCTCTGGAATGGTGGTCAGAGCATGAAGGGACATATGAATCTTTACCACATCTGGCACCTAAATATCTTGCGACACCAGCTACAACAGTGCCATGCGAACGCCTGTTCTCACTTTCAGGTGACATTGTAAACTAGAAGCCGCCAACATTATCTCCTGAAAATGTAAACAAACTTATTTGTCTGAGCGATTGGCTGAACAAGAAGTAGGACTGAGTGGACTTGTAGGCTCTAAAGTTTTACATTGTTTTATTTTTGAATGCAGGGTTTTTTTGGTACATAATTCTACATGTGTAAGTTCAACTTCCATGATAAAGAGATTATACTATAGTCAGCAGCGGCTCCAGGCACCAGTGCTCCACGTGCGTGCCTGGGGAGAAAAGCCGCGGGGGGGCGCCCTGCCAGTCCCTGCGAGGGCGGCAGTCAGGCAGCCTTTGGCGGCATGCCTGCGGAAGGTCCACCGGTCCCGCGGATTTGGCGGCAATTCAACGGCAGGTACGCCGAAGCCGCGGGAACGGCGGACCTCCCGCAGGCATGCCGCCGAATCCGCAGGACCAGGGACCTTCCACAGGCATGCCGCAGAAGGCAGCCTGCCTGCCATGCTTGGGGTGGCAAAAAAGCTAGAGCCGCCCCTGACTATGGTACTTGTATTAGGTGAACTGAAAAATACTATTTCTTTTGGTTTTTACAGTGCAAATATGTGTAATCAAAAATAAATATAAAGTGAGTGCTGTACACTTTGTATTCTGTGTTGTAATTGAAATCAATATATTTGAAAATGTAGAAAACATCAAAAATATTTAAATAAATGCTATTCTATTATTGTTTAACAGCGCAATTAATCGCACGATTAATCGTGATTAATTTTTTTAATCGTTTGACAGCCCTAATCTGAATGTCTGTATGGTATCTGAGTGCTTCTCATCTGCTTGATGTGCAACCAGGAGAAAGAGTCATGGATAGGACGGAGGATGACCTCTTACTAATGTAGATCAGAACCAGAACTATTCATCATAAACAATCCAAAAAATGCTGATTTAAATAAGTGGGACCCAAATATAAAATGGAAATGAACTAAAATCACTGGGACAATTGAGCAAAACTCTTCAATGCTTATCCGACCCCAAGCTCTGAAAATTTGGATCGACATCACTGATTTTAATTTGTACCTTCACAATTTGCTGTTTATGCATGTATTTTTAAAATGTTGACCATAGGCTTCTGTATGCTCGTGTATATATTTTAGCAGGACTAATTTGGGAATCATTCTCCTGGTAGTCGTAGAAACAGCGCAAGATGTAAAGGGAGAGAATAGATTATGTTTTCAGGGTTAGTCGTAAATGAACAGGGGAAACTTGAAAAGGTAAAATATTCCATATTTCTATACACTGTGAATCCCAAAAAAATATCCAGGCCATCTCTGATTGCTAATTTTATGCCATGCCTTTTCCTCAATGGCTTTTTTAATTTTGTCACTGATGTGCATCATAGGTGGTACAGTTCTGGATCATTTCATAAATATGTCAGCTCCTGATAGGCTGTATAGTGTCTCTAGTTTGACATTTATACAACACCATACACAAATGGCCCTCATATATCTTCCGTACAAAATTCAATCTTTGGATTTTGCGGATTATTACTTTCTCTCCCCTGAGAACAATTCCTCTGTCTACACTGAGCTCATTTTTTCTGGTTCTAGAATGCTTGGATTTCTGCTGGGATTTCTTATTGCTGTTTAGGTCATCCTTGCTTGAATGTCTTGCTCATTTACCAAATCATCATCCTCTGATGATTCTTTTTCCATTTCCATTAGTTTTGTAATAGCTGCTGACAGGTTTCTAAATACCATCTGTCCCTACTCATGGAGGCTGTGGTCTCCCCTGGTGTTCTATAATAGCATGAGAATGTAGTTGGTTTGCTACTGAATGGCACCCAAGTACCATTCACCAAGTGCTATTCCTTCAAAAAGTTGTGAAGGTGCATCTAGTCAATGAAGCTTTCTAGCCATAAGGCATTTTTTTCTGTCCTGTATTGTGATGGCTGATTTCTTTATAATATATGCCATTCAGAACAAGGGCTTACTTGTGGATCTATGTAAATACAGTAATACAGCCATATTTCTCAGGAGCAATTCCCCCACCCTACCATTTGTTCCCCCAGTTTATTTATTTATTTCAGTTTATAAAAGTGTCAATCCTATGCTCTAGGGACCAGATTTGTAAAGATATTTATGTTCCTAGAGATGCAGAGAGGTGCCAAGTGGGATATTCAGAAGCACCTAAGTGCCTATCTCCCATTGAAATCAATGGGAGTTAGGTGCATATGTACTTTTGAAAATCACACGATGCGCTTTTCTGCATGTTTAGGCATGTCAATACCTTTACAAATCTGACCCTAGGTGCTTTATTACAAAAATGTTAAATGCAATATGTTCTCACTGAATCACAGAAAAATGCCAAAAACCATTTGCTGACAAAGTGCTATTTTTATTAAAATTCACCATTGTTTAATATGACTTAGTTTAAGTAAATAAAAATAGTGCAAAGGCAAAAACAAATCCACCCTGTATGTATCAAGAGGCTCTGATATTCACATGGCATCTTAAGGGCTATTTTTCAGTCCACCTCCTGGTATCCTCCTTTGCTCTCCAGAAAAACTCCACTGCCATATTACTTTGTGAAGGTCAAGCCACTTCTGCAGTCTGATTCCCAGACATGCTGTTACTTTCAGTGGTTGATGCAGTCTTGGGACCCAATTAGCAATAGAATGAAATTCAAAAGGTAGTGGCAGCACAGGGTTCTGGAGCTAGTTAAGTCCTTTGAGGAGCAGTAGCCTTTAAAAAAAAAAAAAAAAAACAGAATTTTGGTGGCTTGCATTGTAGCTTAGAGGCATCACATGGTACAGATATAAATGCCTGAAGTCTAGATGATAGCTGTAATTCAGTGGGACACGTTACAGTATCAGGTCATAATTATTGTCATTTCCACAATATTGTGTTCATTTTTGTTTTACTTTTTAATGAAGGAACTACTATTTTAAATACTTTGGCTGGGTTTCCTAAAGACATCAGATAATGAAGCAGATATGATTTCCAACAAGAAAAATATTTTTAACTACTATACACACTGCCTGTGGACTTTGATGTGTGCTTGCATAATTCGTTGACAGCATAATAAATGGGACTGTTGCACAAATTACTATACAGCCCATAATATCTACCTGGCATCCTCTGACAAGGAATCACATTCTTTTTAAGGGAAAAAGAATACCAACTAAATAGAGATCATAGAAAATTATTTTGCCTTTGTGATATTAGTGCAAGTCGACTCTTTATTTTAATAACATATATTTTTGCAACACACTAGCTATGCATCAATTGTATCTCCATCTCCATTTTCCTACCATCTGTATTTTCCTAAATGTCATGTTTTTATTATTAGCTTTACTGAATATTAAGAGCTGGAAATGATCCATAGTAGTTATCTACTGCAACCCCTGACTATTTTGGAGGAGGAAGTAGATCTAAAAAATAGCTTGAACAGGCCATGAATCAACTCACTATGACTGATTCTAAATCCCAGATTTTCTAATCATTCTCTGTCACACCTCAGAGAAGATGACTCTATGGGGAAACATGCTCATATCCAAGGATATGAAGTAATGTCTTTGCTATTGGATTAACATCTGAAATATGACTCCCCTTGCCCTTTGAGCAGGAAGGGAGAACTATTATTCATATAAACCTAAAGAACTGGTGTCTTGGATGTTCCTAGAAGGAAAGAGATCCACACAGGCAGAGGGCGCTGCCATTTTGTAAATATGCAGAAATAGCAGATAAATTAGTTGAACACACAGAAAAGTCTCTTAGTTGTCCAGGGTCTTCCTGAATAAAAATGCTGAGGACAAATTCAGTAACCCACACTACAGTCAATGGGAGTTGCACTTGCTCTACAGCAAGGTTAAAATTAGCCCTAAGAGGTATTTTTTTTCCTAGTACCAAGGTTGCCTGACTGTACTCCTTAGCCTACAGATAGCCCACAGAATACATGGAAGCCTGGCTGCTCACATGCAACAGGCTCTCCCCTTTGTTCCAACTGCGTAACAGCAAACAGATGGGAGGGGCAGATGAAATGAAGCACAAAGGTAGGCAATATGTTTATATTTTTTCAAGCAGGCTGAAACACCCATCATATTAAAGACAGCTAAAATACATAATAAGTACAGTCCTTTCCTAATATTAATTTTCCATGCCATTCATTGTTCTAGCTGCCCCGAGGATGTTATGCAAATTCAAATGAGAGAGGAGGTGTCCATGAGCTAATTTTCTATTCAGACATGGTCCACAATGCAAAAATGCTTGAGCAGTCCTGCTGGGAGAACCTGTATGGATGGATATAAACAGCAAAGTGTCTGCCTCAAAATGCTGGGGCTCCAGCAGCATAGTCTTCCTTACAAACCCTCTGAACTGGCCCTTTACTCTCTAAGGCACTAATATTGGTCAGGGATTCTCCAACCAGTGAGTGCTTATGAGACCCCCTTCTTAGAGGTGTGAACTCCTCATGTTTTCCTGGGCCTTTTCCATGAGATTGGTATGGAGAGATGTGCATTCCCCAGCCTGTCCCCAGCTCACTTTTTCCTGTTCTTCTCCCCACTTATGAAGACCTCATACTCAGAAGCTCTTAAGTATCCAAGACAGGGAAGGATAGAGCTGTGAAGAGAGCATGAGAATGAGGTAGGTGTTTGGAGGAGGTCCTCCCGATATTGATCTAGACAGAGGCTATTCTCCCCACATTGCTACTGATGAGCATGTCATAGAACCTGTTTCTATGACATGCTCATCTGTTTCTGCACTGAGCAGAAGAAAATATTGCTAATACTAGGGGCTAGCTATAATCACTGGTGATATGATGAATTGTGCTAAACGTTGATATAACAGCTTAAATATAATTAACTATATCTGTCCCAATCCATCTATTTCAGATGGTAGCATATGAATAGTATAACCATTTGGTAAATCCACTTTCCAGGTCACTTTTAGGAACTCTGCCATCAGTAAGTGACCAGATATCTCAGTCTTTTGATGTGACCTTTCTGGAGCTTGTTCGTCTATAGGTGCATCAAAAGCATAGCATAGAGACATATACTGTATGCAGTATTGCAAATGTCAGAGATTTCAGTCATGCACATCTAAGGCCAGAATCGATCCCCAAGTAAAGAAAGTCAACAGCTCATATTGACCTTCATTGCTGCTTTCAATCTCCTTGTCAATAAAGCCCTTTCCACACATTTACAAAGCCTTGCATTGATTAATAATGTCTGGTCTAAAGCAAGCTGAAGTGGAGCCATCGTCACATCACTAACAATGTTTGCACCAGTCAGATGGTGGTTTTCTGTCATTCCTAGTACAATGGGCAATCCCTCAGTCTATTAGCTTTTCCCTACCCTGACCTTATAAAAGTCAAATAATGCAGAAATAGAGCACTGTGAATCAAAGATTAAAAAAAATTAATGGAGTTGTCAGTCAGCTCTAGAAGTTCCAACATCTCAGAGTCCCCAGGTTCACTTTACCAGATCATGTTGCGGTGATAATTGTTGCCTCAAAGAAGGGTTGCATGTTTGCTTTTTGCTCACTAAAATCTTCAAGCCTGATAACTGCAACATGTCTGTTATGAGTGGCATAGATTTAATAGCAACTTCTCCCACTCAGTCAAGACCTGAAAGAGAGAACCTGAAAACAAACTGCTGAAGTATCAGAAAAAAAAGTACAATTCATTGGAACGCCCAAAAAGATACTCAGATTTAAAAAAGAGGAAAAAGCAGAGTACTTTGTGACATCTGCTAGAGATTTTGCAATCTAATTTTCCTGGTCTGGCTTAGATACTGTGGTAATGGGTGGTGTGGAAAAAGCAGAGAGAAAAGAAAAGGGAAAGAAGTGCTTGAGAATTTAAAGGACAGCAAAACAAATCACAGATGCCTGTGCTGGCAATCACATGATCAGAAAGGCATGGTTGTACTCAACTCCACCTACTAGATGCCAATATTGTTAACATTCCTCCCATCCATTTGGGAAATCAGCAATAGTAATTTGAATATAAGCCTGTGTTGTTACTAATCTGGCATCTGCATAATTAATGGGGTGAAAAGAGAAAGGGAATTAGGAAATTTGAAACCAAGGGAGGGTTAAAAAAAAAACCCTTGCCCATATCTGCCAAGTCAATTGGAGGGAGGCTCTGTTATTTTGGATTAATGTTAAATCTGTTCTTAAAGTATCTTATTCTTATGATGAAGAATTCTGCTGAGTATTTCAATGAGATATTTAAAACTTCACACATTCGTATTGGTACAGCTTTACATCTCTGCCTTCGTTTTCAGACGTTTTCAGGTTCCAGAATCGTACAATTATTTCACAGGTCAGATCATGTGTTGGTAACATTTCTTGATTTATGTCTCAGATTCAGAATTGATACCATTGCCCAGATGCTCAGCTGGGGCAAATGGGTGTATTTTGTGGAATAGTATCAAATTACATCAGTTGCAAATCTGACCTCATATTTCCACCCGTTAGTAATATAGAGTACTGGAAGGATGTTCTTGTATGCAAACTGTTTGGGGCTAATGCATTGTCCTCTTCTGCTTTTCCCCATCCTCCAAACTAAGTGCATCTGAAACAGACAAGCTCAGTGGTTTGAGCATTGGCCTGCTAAACCCAGGGTTGTGAGTTCAATCCTTGAGGGGGCCACTTAGTGATGTGGGGCAAAAATCAGTACTTGGTCCTGCTAGTGAAGGCAGGAGGCTGGACTCAATGATCTTTCGGGGTCCCTTCCAGCTCTATGAGATAGATAGGTATACCCTCCAGAAATACAAAGCATGTAAAAGAGACTGGTAAAAATGATCTGATTATTAATACCAAACAGATTACATGGCACCTTAATTGTTCTAGCTGTTCTTATTCATTTGTAAACTGTCCAGCACCATGGTAACTTAATGCCAAGTACAGGATGCAATGGAATGACAAACTGCCAAACAAGAGACCTGAGCTACATCAACTAATCAGTATTACTTCTGTTACCTATAACTTTTTAGGAGTTAGGTTTTTTCCTCCAATCTGTAGGAGAATTGCCAGTGGCCCATTCTTCCATTATCCCAGCATCCTCACAAAGCTAAGACTTTTTGGGGGGGGAGCATTTTGAATTGCGTCCTGAGGGCAATCAGGTGTGGGGTTATCTTGATTTCCTGTGGAAAGGTGTTCTACCCCACTGAGTCCAGTTGGAGCATGCTTGTAAAACAAGGTGTACTCAGTCACAGAGGAAAGGCTAAGAGAATGGGGAATAGAACCTCAACTTGGATACAGAGTTAAATGGATTTCTGAGGGCTGTAGAGACGCAGATACTGGGTCTTTGTAGATCACCTAAATGTAAATTAAAGATATAGCTTAATTTTCCTCCAGATTAATTAGACACTATTTCCTTAATGAAAGGTGTACAAGTAGCAAATGCTCTTACTGAACTGGAAACTGAGAATTCAACTGAGGCCAGCACCAGCAAAAATTACTATTTTCTCAGTGTTCACAATGCCATTATTTCAGATAGGAATTCTATTTATGCATCTGATATCAAGTACCTCACTTCTTTTAAAGATAGTCTGGAAAACTTTCCAGATATTACTTTCTTCTTCTAATTTATAGCTCAGAAAATTAGGCCTAATGGGGTGGCAGTGACGATAATAACATTAATTCCACTGGGTTTTTTCTTCTCTCCTTCTCTTTCCCCAGTTCTCACACCTTTTCCCCATCCACAGCTATATTTATGGCTGTGGGATTGCCAGTAGACTAGCAAATATAAGCTGACATGTTGTGAGCAATTATATTGTTTGCACAACAAGCATAGTGTCATTTGCTTAACTCTGAATATTTTGCAGAGGATCTAATAGGATGAATTGTAGAACTGAGGAAATACTACAAAAGATTTTCTGTGAATATTCATTCAGATTTGTAAATGAATTAGCTTTGTCCATGTTGATTCATTTGGATAAAGACTGCTCTTATACTAGAAATGATTCCATACTTTTCTAGGTAGCCTTGTGAGAAATAAAAGTGTCTAAATCATATCATTGACATTTTGTCATGTATCCTAAGCCATGACAAAAGGGAAGGGATATTAGGATACAAATGACATCCCTCTTACTCTTCAATTTTGTGAAATCAAGGGCAAAATGTGTAGTTTGCAAGTAAATTAAGGCTTTGCTTTGAACTAGTCTGTGAGCCTATTTCCAGTTTTTCATCATGAACTACATACTTTTCCCACTTCAGAAAATGTTTTACTTACCCTGGATATGCTTTGAATTGAACTGTGTTTGACAGTTTTATTATAAATGTCTTGTAATTGTTGTGCTAAAGAAAGTGATTGGAAAAATTTGCGAAGTTCTACATTTGGAATTCAACTCCCTGGAATGCAGAATGAAGAAACAAATATTAACTTGTAAGTTATAATATCCTCCGAAGTCTATAGATTCACAAATACAAATTTGATTTATTATTCACCTCGGCTATGGCACCTTATGTTCTGGGAACCAGCTAATATTACTCTTCTCCACAAAAGTGGTGACAAATCATCACTTACAAATTACTTTCCAATATCTTTACTGTCCATAGCATCAAAATTGCTTGAAAGGATTGCACAGTTACTCTGCAAACATTTCTAATACCTTAAATAAATGTTGATACCTTTACTGTCCATAGCATCAAAATTGCTTGAAAGCATTGCACAGAGTTACTCTGTAAATATCTCCAATAGAGTAATTAATTGCCAATCTGTTTTATCTATATTCCCTGCTTTATCACAGCAGCATGGCTAAAGGTTGTAGGTGATGTTATGTCAGCCTTGGATAGCTAATCTAATAGTAGAACTATATGTTTCTCACACAGGTAATCGTATCTGATGGGGCAGCCAGTTAATATTATTAATTTATCAGCATTGTATAATGGGAAGTAATCAGGGAATATAAAGGGGAAGGATTTTCTTTTTATTCATGTGATTTTGGCACTTGTGAAAGTTGCCATATTGAAAGCCCTGGAGATTGAAGTCTCTTCAGAAAAGGTGCAGCATGAGAAGCTTGCACAGCCACTGCCTCTCCTTACCCCACCATTTCTCTACACTGAACCTACTGACCTACTCAGAGGTGAGTGGGTAAATCACTATCCATTGCCCATTCTCTGCTAAGATTGTCAGCAAAGAGACCTATTAGTGCCAATTGTAGAGGTGATGGAGTCACCTATCCACAGGGAACTCACATCACTTAGGTCGCTGAACAGCCATCCTATGGTAAAAATCTTCAGGCACTGCTGACTTGGGCTGGATTTGAAATAATGACACAGAGATGAGCTATTTAGTCCCCTGAGAATATGCTGTTTGCATCACGGTAGCAATAGCCTCACTGTTCTATTAGAGCAGAAGCTGCTTTACACTATGCCTAACATCAGGGAGTATTCAAAAGCTTTCCTGGCCTTTGCTATAGGTCACTTCCAGACAAGTATAGCTGAGATTCTATCACTTAGAAAGCTCAGGTTTGGGGGACAATACAGTGTAAATCTTGTTAAAAGAATGTGACGCTCCCCAGGTTGTGAGGCACCCTGCTACAACCTGCCCTTCGCATGAGGAAGTCTTGTCTGTGCCTGCCGGGAGTCACCTCCATGACTCCACTGGCCATAGCAACACAACTCCTTTCAGTCCACACAGGCTCTGCTGTCCCTCATGCAGGCTAGCAACAGGCATGTTCCAACCTCCGAGTCCTCCAAGCGTCCCCTGTTGTGCCCAGAGCCTGCTCCACTGGACACTCACAGAATAACCAGGCCCGCTGTTCCCAAAGGAATAGTGCACCACAGCTTACTAGATACACCTTGGAACACAGCTTCCACTTAGCACACCAGCACTTACATTTGTTTACAGGAAAACCAAAAACTTTATTTAACAAAGAATAGAGACTCATATTACAGCAAACAGAAATATTGGAAGCAAAGTAACACATATAAAAGAGAGTTATAACACACATTCTAGAGCCTAACCTCAGCTAACAAATTACCTTCTTGTCTAATAAGGTCCTGCTTACCCCAAAGTCCTTCTCACAGCATTTTTCCAATGAGGATGACTGAAAGCCTTCTTTCCTAAGGCCACTCCTGCTGGCAGCCTGCTACCCCAATGATGCATAACTAAGGATTCATGTGCACCCCAAACAGAGTCCCAAAAGTTCATTGTCTTTGCTTCTAAACAGGAGAGCCCTGCTGTTTATTCTCCTTGCTAATCAATAGATACCCCTGCTATCTATTGATTAGCATTTGGCTCAGCCTATAAATGGGAGTCTATTTGTGAACTCATACAAAATTAAATTTGCACATGAACAACCAGTGAGAGAAAAGCATCTATTCTCCCCTGACTGACAGGAGTATGTGGATCACCTTAACTCGTAGATCTAGAGAATATAATTTTCAATATATATACAGAATTCCTTGCATATTTTCTTTATATTAATCTTGCATGATTATGATGACAAGTCTTACACAGGCTTTCATTAGAGACCTTACATGACATGCTTTGATGAACTAGTATGTAGATCCCAGATCCAGGGGAACCCTGTAGCCCTTATGCACCCATGTGCCCTCTGCCAGTTGGCACTAAGAGTCCCTAGGTCACAAGCCCTTGAGTTTTTTTAGCATTTTGAAAAACTAATTTGTGGATTATTTTAATTGAGGGCCCTCTAAAATATATTGCAGATTTTTCTGTGTTTCTAAAACTCAAAACTATTTCCCTTATGAAAGCTAAATGTGACCAGTCATTAATTAGTTCATTCTGTGAACTAATTCCATTACTTGCTTTGACAAAAAGTGTACAAAGATTCAGTTTTGTCGTATAAGGTCATTCAGTCCACATGCAAATACATTTTTCCACCTAGTAATTAAAACTAAACAGTTTTCGATAGAGAGACTAGGTTTCATGCAGAAACTAGGTTAATCAATCAGTGATCAATTTAAATTAGCATGAATAGAATTCTATCAGCATTCTTTCTCAATTTGGTTGCTGCCTGATTAAAGAGTTTAAAAATATGGACAAATCTCTTTTTATCACAAATATAACTTTGACATCACCAGATATGATAGTGTGTCCTAGCAATAACATGATCCTGACATAAGAGTTATCCAATCAGGAGCTGTAGAACCTGAAAAGATGTCCAACTCTGCCACAGATCACAGGTGCAGATTTCATTTACCTGTCTGTCTGTTCCCAGTTCATACTGGAGCTGAACGCTGACATGGAAGATTAGTTATTGTCATTCATTGTACAATGTGAATCATATTGTCTTCATTTACACCAGTGTAAATCTGCTGGTGGCAATAAGGTTGCACAGATATATCCAGGGGTATAATTTGGCCAAAGAACTTCTGTTACAAGTGCTGATTTGTAAGCTTCACTGTCAGAGCCCTGGGTGAGTGTATATGAACCATCCTTTAATAATAGACTAAGAAAGTTTGATATCCAAATCAATATGACATGATGAATAATAGCCTTTACAATGACATTTGTACAATATTTTAGTTTTTCTTTGTTTTACAAAGTTTTTCAGTTTGGACTAATACCTTAAATAGGGAGGTGAAGTAGTCTAGTGTAACTAACCTTAAAAATACTATTACAGCATCAGAGGGATCAGGGAGAGACTGCACCAGTTAAGTGACTTGTACCCTAGGTTACAAAGTAAGTCTGTGAGAGAGCCTGGAATTGATTCAAATCTCCTGGCTCCCACTTCTGTATTTCCTCAAGCTACTAGTCTAAGGGCAACCTAGTGGACATTATAGATGGCAGTGTTTGGTAAGCTAGTTCACAAAAATCAAGAGTTTGTTTTTATTTGAAATGTCTTTACTGAAAGACAGGAAATCGGCATGTTCTCTCTCTCTCACACACACCCACACCCACATACACACATCCTGTCTGCTATGCACAGAACAAAGTGGCAGCCAAAATCCTCACCCTTTCCTGTCAAGCTCTGTTTATATAATTTCTGACCTATACTAAAATAAATTATTTGGAATGTTTTTTCCCTTAAGGTATAAATCACTTGGAATTACCACTGTATAACACTGTGGAAGCAGTAGTAGAACAGTGTCTGAGCTTCTTAAAGATATTGGACAAGGATAGAAATAACATATGCAGGGTTAAATAATGCAGATTGTCACCTCACATTACTTTAACAAAGCAGCTATTTTTAAGTAATTGATTATTGTATAGCTAGTAAACCCTGAAACAATTTATACTCAAGCACTCATCATGTGTATATAACTATATTTATCTATCTAGATATAAATAGATTGGTTGATTATTAAAAACACTTGGAATATAGATCACAATACCAGTGTTCCAACTGGTTGATTATTCATCTTTATCTCCCACAGATGGAGCATTAGTCTCTGCTTTGGACAGCCTTACCTTAATCCCTTTTTATAGGCTGCTTTGCAGGGGATTTATCCCTGGACATACCAATTTTTAATTTGTACCCAAGAGGTGGGCAAATCACATGTACCATATTGTGCTCAACCTCCCTTCCCACTCCCCACCTAGTTCATGACAGAGCATATGGTAGTATCTTTGGGAATATAACTTATGTTCTCTTTGCAATAACTTAGTATAACTTGCACAGTTTTAGTCACATACATGACATGGACTAGATGGGAGAAACACACTCTCTGGCTCCTCAGTACTTGGGGCTTGTCTTTGTGGGGACACTCCGAAAAATTAATCTGAATTAACTAAAGTTGTGAATAAAAAGTGGATTAGTTAAACCACATTAAGCCCCTGTGTGGATGTTCTTAAATTTTAAAATGGCCTTAATTCAATTTAGCTTAATTCACTTCCAAAATACAGTCTCCTTGTGCCCAGCCTCTCAACTGCCTTGTGTAGTAGAAACATGCCAGTTCTGCTGCCTAAGGAGCATCCATGCCCTATACCACAGGAGGAGATTGGAAATTATTTTTAAGTTGGAGGCTATTAGAGCTGGGCAGGAAATGGCTTTCCCATCCCATGACAATTTTCAAGATTTAAAAGATTTTCCTATCCCGAATCAGGATGAAAAGTCAAAATCTCAAAAATGTTCATAAACTAAAAATAGTCAAAATTGAAATGAAATGTTTTGAAATAATCAAAACAACATTTCAGTTGACCTGATCTGATTTGGGTTTTTTTGGATTTTCAAACATTTTTACTAGAAATTAACTTAAATTTCTATAAAAAAATCACTTTGAACCAAAAAATGGAACTTGTGGTTTTGAAAATGTCAGTTTTTTTGTTTTGTTTCATTTTGACAATTCTGGAACTTTATTTTTCAAAAAAAATTCAAAATGGAAAATCCATCAAATTTTATCCCACAAAATGTTGCATTTTGACAAATTAGCATTTTCTGACCCAAAAAATTGTCAAAAAATTCCCCATCATCTCAAACTAAAAGGAAGAAAGAACAGAATATCTACCTTACCACCATCCTCTACTAAAAAGATCAGCTGCATGTAGGAAAGTATAACAATTTGGTAATTGCTACAATAGTAAGACACACTCCATGTCATATTGTATGATGTTTCAACAATAGGAAACGGGAAAGCATTTCCTAGTAACAAGTTAATATCCAATCTGAATACTACAAAATCCGTTTAAATAAGAAAACAGGAACTCTAAATTTAAAACTTGATCATAAAGAGTTTTTTCCAGGATGACAAAGAATACAGTGGGTCCCAGGAATTCTGTTTAGGTAAAACAACAAGCTGTGCAGCATCTCCTGATCCTCAGGCAGAAGAAAAGCACCAATTTATAGCAGGCTGTGAAGTTTTACATAAAGCACAAAACCTTGAAATCAAAGAGTTGCTGAACTGTCAGCCACTGCACAGAATGGAGGGGTAAAGGGAAGTGTAGATTTGATTTTTTTTGTACTCTTTGCAATGTTTCACACTAACTGGAGCCTATGAAACAGTTTGTTGGCCTAGTAACAAAAAAGAATCCCAGTAATCAATATTGGAAGTGACAAAGGCCTCTTCAGCTTAGCAATATTTTGCAAACAGAAAAAAAAAAGACACTGGTGATAAGTCATAAATGGCATTCCAGAGATAACTGACAGCACATGCTCTTGGCCTAACCTTATTATTAGGGTTTTTCAAAATTCTTACCAGAATTCTTATGTTGGACACAAAACCTGAAAGGTTACATAGTTGGGAGCAGTCATCAATACTACATTGGATTATCTTTAATTCTTTGTGTGTGTGCAGCCAACTCCCAGAGAGGGGTGGGGCTAAGAATTTGCTGGCTTTTGTGGATCCCATTCTTAGGAACCTATGTCTCCCCATGCGTTCTACAGGGAGCCTAGGCACCTGACCCAGAGTTTGTGGATTCTACTGGGTGGCTGAGCACCTAAATGTTAGGTGCTGCAATGCTCAGCCTTTTTCATTTATTTACTTTTTTTAAAGGCAGATTGGGGTAGAGAGAGGAAAGGATATAAGTATATTCAGATCAGTTGATCCATTTAGAATTTCCTGAGTTCCATAGTTTTCCCCAATGACACACACAGTCCAAGCATATCCAAGTTCTCAGCTAGGATTTTTATTTTTAACTTAAGGAGCACAGGTAACTTAGTATCTGAAACATTTTCTTTCATGTTCTCTTAAGTACTATAAAAAATTAGCTACCAATTATCTGTGATACATATGAATATGTAAATAAGTAGCAGGAAGGAACTGGAAATTATTAGACTCACAGGGCATAAAAATTATATTTTGAAAAAAACTAATACATTCTTATCTATTAAAGCAGTCACCTTTTGTTTTACCTTTTTATATTCATTTACATTTAAAAGTATGGAATAATACTTTACTTTGTACTTAGCACTTTTCATCTGTAGATCTCAAAGCTCCTTATAAAGGTCCAATTACTAATTTGTACTTGAGGCAATGTTGTTGAACAATTAGGAGATAACAGGACACAGGGAGCAACACATTCAAAGCCTGCTTTTCAGAACAAACCTCAGGCTTCACTGTAACCTAAGGAAAAAGCACTCCAAAAGCAGAAAGCAGCCACTGAGTATAGAAATTAGATTAACTGATTGCAGTTATTAAAACCAAAACATTAAACAATTGTTGTGTTAAAGAATGCCCATGTAAAACAAAGCCTTCTAGCAACTGCAATAGAACTGAATTTTAAAAATAAATCAAGACAGAGTAAAAGAGATGGTTAGAGACAAAAAGAAATCTTTTCAAAATTGGAAGTCAAATCCTACTAAGGAAAATAGAAAGGAACATAAATTATGGCAAGTCAAGTGTAAAAGTATAATTAGGCTAGCCAAAAAAGAATTTGAAGAGCAACTAGCAAAAGGCACAATAACTAACAGCAACATTTTTTTAAGCACATCAGAACCATGAAGCTTGTCAAACAATCAGTGAGCCACAGGATAAGCAAGATGCTAAACAAGATCTTGTCAAGGAAGACAAGGCCATTACAGACAAGCTAACTGAATTCTTTGCACTGATCTTCACTGCAGAGGATGTGAGGGAGATTTCCACACCTGAGCCATTCTCTTTAGGTGACAAATCTGATGAACTGTCCCAGACTGAAGTGTCAATAAAGGAGCTTTTGGAACAAAATGATAGAGTAAAGAGTAATAAGTCACCAGGACCAGATGAATTTCCCCCAAGAATTCTGAAGGAACTCAAATATGAAATTACAGAACTACTCACTGTGGTATGTAACCTATTGCTTAAATCAGCCTCTGTATCAGATGACTGGTGGATATCTAATGTGACACTGATTTTTAAGAAAGGCTCCAGAGGTGATTCTGGTAATTACAGACCAGTAAGCCTAACTTCAGTACCAGGCAAATTGGTTGAAATTATAGTGAAGAATAGAATTATCAGACACAAAGATGAACACGATTCATTGGGGAAAAGTCAACACAATTTTTTTAAAGGGAAATCATGCCTCACCAATCAATTAGAATTCTTTTAGGTGGTCAATAAAAACGTCATCAACATGTGCACAAGGGTAATCCAGTGGATATAGTGTAGTTGGACTTTCAGAAGGCCTTTGACAAGGTCCCTCACCATAGGCTCTTAAGCAAAGTAAGCAGTCATGAGATAAGAGGGAAGGTCCTATCATGGATCAGTTAAAAGACTGGTTAAAACTGGTTAAAAGATAGGAAACAAAGGATAGAAATAAATGGTCAGTTTCAAAAGTAGAGAGAGGTAAATAGTGGGGTCCCCCAAGAATCTATACTGGAACCAGTGCTGTTCAACACATTCATAAATGATCTGGGGAAAAGGGTAAACAGTGATTTGGCAGAGTTTGAGATGAGACTAAATTACTCAAAATAGTTAGGTCCAAGCAGACTATGAAGAGTTACAAAGGGATCTCACAAAACTGGGTGACTGGGCAACAAAATGGCAGATGAAATTCAGTGTTGATATATGCAAAGTAATGCACATTGGAAAACATAATCCCAGCTATACATATAAAATAATGGGGTCCAAGTTAGCTGTTACCTCTCAAAAAAGAGAGCATGGAGTCGTCACAGATAGTGCTCTGAAAACATCTGCTCAATGTGCAGTCAAAAAATCTAACATCTATTAGCCAAGATGGTCAGGGATGCAACCCCATGCTCTGGGTGTCCCTAAACTTCTGACAGCCACAAGCTGGAACTGGACAACAGGGGTTTTTGGATCCAACTGAAACTGGATCACTTGATAAAATACCCTGGTTCTGTTCATTCCCTCTGAAGCATCTTGCACCAGCCATTGTCGGAAGACAGGATACTGGTCTAGATGGACCACTGGTCTGATCCAGCATGGCCATTCTTATGTTTTTAAGACAATATCTTACTGTGATGGAGTCCCCGGGGTGAAACCTGGACCATGGAACCACTGAGCCCTCTGTCCCACCAACCTGGCTGGCTCTCACACTGATGCTGTTGGCAAGATACAAACTTCTGGCAGGCACTGCATTTACACAGTCATCCACAGGCAGGAACACAGTGAAATGTGTTACATGAATGATCTCCCAGCCACTCATGAACCAGCAATAAAGAGGTTTCAGCCAGTTCCTCCAGCTCAGCCTTGCACCCCAGAACTGTACCATCTTGCACTGTTCAGAAGCCTGGCCAGTGGACATTCATTAAGTTTGCCGCTTCCTCAGAATGGAGAGGACACACACTAGCCTTTGTAAACTGAGCTGAAATTTCCCAAGCACTTCAACGAAAACACACTGTTTTAGATAAAATATAAAACAGATTTATTAACTACAGAAATATAGATTTTAAGTGATTATAAGTAGCAGGCATAGAGATCAAAATTGGTTACCTGAGAAATAAAAATAATTTCACAGTCTGAGTTCTACAAACTAAACAGGATTTGAATCAAACACTGTCTCACCTTGACAGATGGTACAAACAGGTCACAGATCCTCAATACACAGGCTTGGACTCTTTTTCAGCTTGGAGCCACCCTCCCCAGTTCAAAGTCTTTGTCCTCCAGATGTTCCTCTAGATATTGAGTTTCCATCCAGATGTTCTCCAGATGCTCCTCCAGATGTTGTGGGGGGGAGAGAGAGGCCAAGTGATGATGTCACTTCCCCTCTTTTATACTTTCTTCCAGCTTGCTGGAAAGATCTTTGCTGTGAAGTGGGTTGGTCCACCCCCATGGCATACATGCCTCCTCCGAGAAATCTCGGATAGTGGATTCTTTTCTTGATGGGTGTTGCTGAGCCATTAATGCCATCTGGCTACTCCATTGTTGTACCTGAAAGACTGGTTGTGTGTGTTCCCAACCTCACAATATCTTTCAATAACATATACAGCAATACTTCATAACCTCACATATAATGATAGCACATACAATCAAACAGGATATTAATGTTCAACAGATCATATTTTTAAAATGATACTTCACAAGGCATAAGAACATAAGAATGGCCATACTGGGTCAGACCAAAGGTCCATCCAGCTCAGTATCCTGTCTACCAACAGTGGCCAATGCCAGGTGCCCAAGAGGGAGTGAACCCAACAGGTAATGATCAAGTGATCTCTCTTGCCATCCATCTCCATCCTCTGACAAACAGAGACTAGGGACACCATTCCTTACCCATCCTGGCTAATAGCCATTAATGGTCTTAACCTCCATGAATTTATCTAGTTCTCTTTTAAACCCTATTATTGTCCTAGCCTTCACAACCTCCTCAGGCAAGGAGTTCCACAGGTTGACTGTGCGCTGTGTGAAGAAGAACTTCCTTTTATTTGTTTTAAACCTACTGCCCATTAATTTCATTTGGTTCCCCCTAGTTCTTATATTATGGGAACAAGTAAATAACTTTTCCTTATTTACTTTCTCCACACCACTCATGATTTTATATACCTCTATCATATCCCCCCTTAGTCTCCTCTTTTCCAAGCTGAAAAGTCCTAGCCTCTTTAATCTCTCCTTATATGGAACCTGTTCCAAACCCCTAATCATTTTAGTTGCCATTTTCTGAACTTTTTCTAATGCCAGTATATCTTTTTTGAGATGAGGAGACCACATCTGTACGCAGTATTCAAGATGTGGGCATACCATGGATTTATATAAGAGCAAGAATATATTCTCCGTCTTATTATCTATCCCCTTCTTAATGATTCCTAACATCCTGTTTGCTTTTTTGACCACCTCTGCACACTGCGTGGACGTCTTCAGAGAACTATCCACGATGACTCCAAGATCTCTTTCCCAATTAGTTGTAGCTAAATTAGCCCCCATCATATTGTATGTATAGTTGGGGTTATTTTTTCCAATATGCATTACTTTACATTTATCCACATTAAATTTCATTTGCCATTTTGTTGCCCAATCACTTAGTTTTGTGAGATCTTTTTGAAGTTCTTCACAGTCTGCTTTGGTCTTAACTATCTTGACCAGTTTAGTATCATCTGCAAACTTTGCCACCTCACTGTTTATCCCTTTCTCCAGATCATTTATGAATAAGTTGAATAGGATTGGTCGTAGGACTGACCCTTGGGGAACACCACTAGTTACCCCTCTCCATTCCAAAAATTTACCATTTATTCCTACCCTTTGTTCCCTGTCTTTTAACCAGTTCTCAATCCATGAAAGGATCTTCCCTCTTATCTCATGACAACTTAATTTACGCAAGAGCCTTTGGTGAGGGACCTTGTCAAAGGCTTTCTGGGAATCTAAGTACACTATGTCCACTGGAACCCCCTTGTCCACATGTTTGTTGACCCCTTCAAAGAACTCTAATAGATTAGTAAGACATGATTTCCCTTTACAGAAACCATGTTGACTTTTGCCAAAGAAGTTATGTTCTTCTATGTGTCTGACAATTTTATTCTTCCAGTCATTGGGTACAGAAGTGGATTTAAAGGACAGGTTACAAACCATAGTTCATAGTTCCACAATTTCACATTTGAGTTCTTTCAGAACTCTTGGGTGAATGCCATCTGGTCCCGGTGACTTGTTACTGTTAAGTTTTTCAATTAATTCCAAAACCTCCTCTAGTGACACTTCAATCTGTGACAATTCCTCAGATTTGTCACCTACAAAGGACAGCTCAGGTTTGGGAATCTCCCTAACATCCTTAGCCGTGAAGACTGAAGCAAAAAAATCATGTAGTTTCTCCGCAATGACTTTATCGTCTTTTAAGTGCTCCTTTTGTATCTCGATCGTCCAGGGGCCCCACTGGTTGTTTAGCAAGCTTCCTGCTTCTGATGTACTTAAAAAACATTTTGTTATTACCTTTTGAGTTTCTGGCTAGCTGTTCTTCAAACTCCTTTTTGACATTTCTTATTACATTTTTACACTTAATTTGGCAGTGTTTATGCTCCTTTCTATTTACCTCACTAGGATTTGACTTCCACTTTTTAAAAGATGCCTTTTTATCTCTCACTGTTTCTTTTACATGGTTGTTAAGCCAGGGTGGCTCTTCTTTAGTTCTTTTACTGTTTTTTTTAATGTGGGGTATACATTTAAGTTGGGACTCTATTATAGTGTCTTTGAAAAGTGTCCATGCAGCTTGCAGGGATTTCACTCTAATCACTGTACCTTTTAATTTCTGTTTAACTAGCCTCCTCATTTTTGCATAGTTCCCCTTTCTGAAATTAAATGCCAGTTGGGCTGTTGAGGTGTTCTTTCCAACACAGGAATGTTAAATGTTATTATATTATGGTCACTATTTCCAAGCAGTCCTGTTATAGTTACCTCTTGGACCAGATCCTGCACTCCACTCAGGACTAAATCGAGAATTGCCTCTCCCCTTCTGGGTTCCTGTACCACCTGCTCCAAGAAGCAGTCATTTAAAGTATCGAGAAATTTTGTCTCTGCATTTTGTCCTGAGGTGACATGTACTAAGACAATATGGGGATAATTGAAATCCCCCACTATTATCGAGTTTATTTTGGTAGCCTCTCTAATCTCCCTTAGCATTTCATCATTACTATCACTGTCCTGATAATATCTATCAGGTGGTCTATAATAGATCCCTAATGTTATATTCTTATTCGAGCATGAAATTTCTATCCATAGAGATTCCATGGAACATGTGGATTCATTTAAGATTTTTACTTCATTTGATTCTACATTTTCTTTCACATATAGTGCCACCCCTCCTCCCCCCCGCACGACCTGTTCTGTCCTTCCGATATATTTTGTACCCCGGAATGATTGTGTCCCATTGATTGCTCTCAGTCCACCAGGTTTCTGTGATGCCTATTATATCAATATCCTCCTTTAACATGAGGCACTCTAGTTCACCCATCTTATTATTTAGACTTCTAGCATTTGTGTACAAAAACTTGTAAAAACTTGTCACTGTTTATTTGTCTACCCTTTTCGGATGTGTCAGATTCTTTTTTATGTGAATGTTTCTCATCTGATCTGGCTCATACTTTATCCTCTTCCATCATCTCCTCCTGACTAGAACCTGGAGAATCTCTATCAATAGACTCTCCTCTAAGAGAAGTCTCTGTCCAATACACTTGCTCCACTGCAGCAATCGGCTTTCCACCATCTCTTAGTTTAAAAACTGCTCTGCAACCTTTTTAATGTTAAGTGCCAGCAGTCTGGATCCACTTTGGTTTCCTGTATAGGCACCTCCTATCCCAAAAGTTTCCCCAGTTCCTAATAAATCTAAACCCCTCCTCTCTACACCACTTTGTACAAAACATGTTGTACAAAACATATCATAATTATATGACAGTGGTGAATATGAGAGTTCAAGGGTGCTGCTTTGAGGTACAGACTGTCACACTTACCTCAGAAAATTGCAGTATCACTGTAATGGCCTGGGAGCTAGCAAGAACCCATCATGGTGGAATAAGAGCAATGCATATTGGAAATAATAGTACTGCTTCATCCTGTTGTTTCTCCAAACTATGCTACTGATTGCATGTTTAGAGCGGAGTAACTGTATGTATTTAGTTTGAATTCATTCTCCCCTGGTAAAACTATTCTATTTCCATAAATAGTTTTGTGAGATTCTACTAACGACTTAAGTCGGCATCACCCATGTCATGAGGATGTATACTAGTCAAGCCAAAATATTATGACAGTGAAAGCATGGGCAATTTTTAAGTGCCAATTTTAAAAGAATCCATTAGGAAATACCCAGCATAGTCTGAAAAGGCAAAACTAAAATAAACATACTTCATCAGGTGCAGGGGTAATTGGATGTGTGGCAAACAACCAACTGTATTGCCAGCAAGGCACAGATGTACACCATATGAGCAGGTGAAAATGTGATTGTGAGCAGGAGAGTAATGTTAGCTCTCTGTTCACAATACAATCATTCCAAAGCAAGTCACTGCATCTCTCACACACAGAAAAAAGCCGGCTTGAAATATCTATTGGTCAGATTCAAAATTATTTCAGCTGGAGCTGGGAACAAGTTTTTTTGGTTTGAGTTTGAACTTTCAATCCTGTTTTAGAAAACACATTCAAAATTAACATATTCAATATGTTAATACCATCCACTTCTGTGGTGATTCATAATAATAAGCATGATATTTATATGGAAGAAAAAATAATTATAAGAAAGGTGTCCCATTTATCAAACAGCTGTATTGGCCACTAGGCCTGTTTTTTCCTCTCTTTCACCTACAAACCATTGTAGGTTTGATACTCATATGAAAATAAATCCAGTATTAAGAATAGATAAAAGAAAAAGCATACCTGTTAGAAAGAGTGTGGTTATTATCGCTATGCAGTGGCACAGGTGTGCATGACACTTTACAGGTATATACAGGAAGATGAAGTCACTGTCCCAAAGACCTTTCAGTCTAAGGCTTCAATATTGCAAAAACCTTAATCCTGCAAGTAGTCCCATTGACTTCAATGAGTGAAGCATTTCAACTTGGCATGAATAAAGGTTTGAGAGATTAGGCCATACGTTAGAAAATGTAAAGTCAAAGGAGATGGAGAATGGTGCTTGGCTTGTTGAGGTTTGTAGTTCCAGGACTTTTTTTTTTTTTTTTTTTTTTTTTTTTTGTATGTTAGGCCTGGTCTACACCTAACACTTGAATCAACCTAGCTACCTTGTTCAGGGCTATGAAAACTTTCATGCCCTGAGTGACATAGTTAGGTCAATCTAACCTAACCCCTACCACAGACACAGCTACCATCAACCTAGCTACCGCCTCTTGAGGAAGTGGATTTACTACAGGGATGGAAAAACCCCTTCCCTTGCTTTGGTAAGTGTCTGCACTACAGCAGCATAGCTGCAGTGCTGCAGCTGTGCTGTTTGTAGTGTAGATATACCCTTATATTAGCCAAGTGAAGTTAGTTGTAGATAGAAGTTGAAGGAGAATGAGGTGGCTACATGTACTAATTCGTGGGGGCTGTTCCAGACATGAGGGTCAGCATGTTAAAAGGCCCAGAGATGTGAGTGGGAGGACACAAAAGGGAGTTGGCAGAGCTTAGTGTATGCAAACTGATATAGAGTATAAAAGCACAGTTGTAAGTGTGTGTCGGGATGGAAAGCCCTGGAGGTAAGGAGAAGGAATTTGAAGACAGTGTGAAAGAAAGTTAGGAGCCATTGGATGGGTTAGAATAAGGATGGGAGATAATTTGTACAGAGCAAGGACGTTTATTTCAGCTGCAGCATAAAATGCAGTCATTTACTTTGTCTCAATGACTTTCTGTTTAGACTAAGGGGAACATTGCCTTCAAGTACAAAACTAAAGTCTCCAGAAGACCACAGTGAGTGTTTCCTCTGTAACACAGTGCAGCAATTCTGCCTCACAAAAGAGCAGCTGCAGACAGCAGACTCTTAGAAATGTAATGCAGTACAGATAAAATAAACTCATACTAGTTCAATATCAGCATACACCACAACTATAATTATACTCAATCCAAGGTAAAGAGAGATTTAGACCAAACTTCAGAAGTGCCCTCTAAATGAGGAGAGTCCATTTTGGGATGCCTGATTTGAGACACCCTAGTCTTAATTTTTTAGAGATGTTGATCATCCAGAACTTCAGTTGCTGTTCACAGGACCTGTCAGACCCTTAGTAAGTCATAGGATAAAGTATGCATATTTGGTTGATCTGATATTGTATTTTGTTTTCATTCTCTATTATTCTTGTTGCTTGGATAGTGTGTGCATAAAAATCCATCTTTTGTTTAATAGTACCCAATTGGAGTGTTTGTTGCTTGTAGATAAAGGATATGTCTACACTGCAATTAAAAACCCGTGGCTAGCCAGTGACAGTTGACTTGGGCTCGGACTAAGGGGCTATTTAACTGCAATGTAAACATTAGAACTTGGGCTGTAACCAAGGCTCTAGGACCCTGCGAGGTGGGAAGCTCTCAAAGCTCTGGCTCCAGACTGAGCCCAAATGTTTACACTGCAATTAAACAGCCACTTAGCCCAAGCTCCCTGAGCACGAGTCAACTTGCACAGGCCAAGCGCAGGTGTCTCATTGCAGTGTAGACCTACCCAAAGAGTATGAAAGAGGATACAAATTCTATTTTGGTCTGATCTTTAGACACACTCAGTTAAAACAGTGGCACAATAAGGATATCAGGGAGCTCACTCTGCCCTGAAAAGTTATAAACAGAATAGAGAGGGGAGCACAATAAAAAAGGAAACCCTATAATGACCCCCTTCTGATGGACTGATCCATTACTTTGAAAGATACCTGTGGCAAAGCCTAGAGGGAAGAATACTAGTTTTAAGCGGGAAAAGTTTAGTAAAAGCAGCAGGAAGTGAAGTAAAGTGAGAGGACAAGACTGAGCCTTAACCCGCTGTCATTGAAATCAAGAGGAGTCTTAACACTAACTTCAGTTCAATGGATCAGGTACAGTGTTACTGAAAAGCTGTGACAAAAATAATTGAAAATACTATGTATGTGAAACATTTACATGTAGACATATAGCTAATTAAAGCCCAATATATATATATATATATAGCTATTTAAATCTGTGTGTATTTTCCACTACTAAAATATAATTCTTATTTAATGCTCAACTGTGGTTTTCCCCTATGTGTCCTGTCTAAAATATACAATACATCAGGCATTTTTCAAATTGCAGAGGCTGATAATAAATGCTGACTTCTGTTAAGATTAAATTATGACTTACAATCTAATATTGTTCAGCAAAGATTAAATGTTGCCAGCCATTTCCAAACACAGACACTATCTATTGTGTGTCAGAATTACATTCTTCAATCCATCCAAATCAGAATGTTCTCCCCTATGCAATGTTACTCGTGCTCTTAAATGACCATGTTATTTATTTCCTCAACAGAAAGCAGACTCCTTGGGGCACTACACCCTGCACTGGGTTTCTACAAAACATAAACTATAATCTATGGTAAATGAAAAACTAAGTCCTCTCAACACTGCATTAGCAAAAGCTTCATACAGTTGAAAGTTATTCATGAACTCCGTCCAGCCAATAAATAGTCGTACTTGTTGGTAATAGAATGTCAAAAACTAGAGTAGTGCGCCAAACCAAAGCAATACTGTCATTGCCCTGCTGTTGGCTTTTTCATTTGGGGCCAAATTCTTTTGTTATCCCAATGTAAACCCATGTTAAATCTATTGAAGTCAGACTTACATCAGTATCAGTGTAACTGAGAGTAGAATTTGGCCCTTGTATTCCATCAATTAACACCTTCTAAATCAAAGCAATTGTGCTGAACTTTATTTTGAAGTTTACAAATGCTATTGTTTTTTCTAACAATCTTGCTTATCCTTGGTATTTCAATCTCTGATCCCCAAGTAGCAATACCATTGCCAATTTTTTGATCCAGTAGGACATATACCAGTATAACTGATTAGGTTCCCATAACCTCTTCCTGTTTCTGTATTTCAGATACACAAATATAGTTTAACAGCACAGTTGAAGGTTACTGCCCTGGCCTAACTACCAAATCAGCAGTGCCTGAAATCAAAGTGTGGTCCCTTGAGTGCAGGAGCCAACACCCTAGTGTGTTGTATTGTCCTGACACATTGCACCAACTATTTTTTAATTTCATCCAAGTTTTAAAATGCCATAAAACTACAGTTCAAAAAAACTTTGCACTTCTTTCACTTTCAGATATAGGTATGAAATGTTTAGTTTTACTTGATTAAATCCAAGAAGTTGAAGCATTCAACCATATATGTTCTTCAAGTCTATTTACTCTAGGGAAACACCGCCACTGAAATTCAATGGCAGTGATCCAAACCATGATGAACTGAGGCAATTTCGTTTTTGTTGACCATTGCTCCAGGTCATTGTAATTTAATGAGTAGTAATCCTATTTAAAATATGTTACAGGCAGCAAGGTGCCTGCTGGGAGAAAGCTGCTACGCATGAACAGATCAATATGCATTGTGTGCATTCGACCATTCAATAATCGATTCACCCTTGTTATGAGAAAATAAATGCTAAAGTCCTAAAAGTTAATTTCTATAGAAAGCTTTTACAAGGCTATCAAATTATTAAAAGTTTTCATGGGTTCTCTTTTTTTTTTTTAAAAATCTTTGTGCAGTACTAGCAGCATCTCACAACAACATCCTATTCAGTTACTAGAAGCTGAATCCTGAATTAGGTCCTAGGCAGGAAGATGGGGATTGTGGATCAAAGTCTCTTCTCATTTATAGTGATGCAAATCTGGAGTGAATCCACTGAAGAAAACAGTGTTATTCCAAGTGTATTTCAAAGAAAGCTGAGGGCAGAATTTGACTCTGTAGTCTCACAGCTAGATTGGTGAACTGAAGGCTCTTTTTAAAAATCCATCATCATAATTTATTTGACTTTTGTATTAGTTTGTTAAAAAGGATTAGCACATTTTAAATTGTCACAGTCCAGGATACAGTTGCATCTTTCACGTCTGAGGGCCCGATTCTGCCTTTGTTTTTATGTTGCACACCTTGCTCCATGAGTAAATCCAAGTAAGGCTGGCAAAATTAAATTAAATGAGTAGCTACCAATAAACATACCAAAGCTCCATAAAAAGTTATTTTAAAATAACAGATTGAGGGCCCCAGCTGCTGTAAAGTGACATAGTTCCACTGAAGCAAATGGAAGATCAGCTGAAACACTGGCCTGATACATTCAGACTCTTTGGGCCTGATTCCCTCATCTGATAAAGCTACTTTGCATCCCTTCAGGTGTGCAGGGCAGCCTGAAAACTGGTCAGTGGAGGATTTTCCTGCACGCAGTAATCCCCACCAACTCATTTAATCCCCCCAAGCAGGGGTTGCGTGGGGACTGGACTACTTTATAACCAGCTATCAGGACCACAAAGCCAATGGTACTCCCCACCCTGCAACAAACAGAGCTGATCTAAACCATAGAATCTGACCCTTTATTTTTAAGATGCCTGGTTCTCTTCCTTACAAGTTGCTAGTTTACATATTTTATGGCAAAGACAAGGTGGTTGAGTTAATATCCTTCATTGGACTAGAGTGACAAGATGTCCCAATTTTATAGGGACAATCCCAATATTTGGGACTTTGTCTTATATAGGCACCTGTTACTCCCCACCCCTTGTCCCGATTTTTCAAACTTGCTATCTGGTGACCCTACATTGGACCAACTTCTGTTGGTGAAAGAGACGAGCTTTCGAGCTTACACAGAGCTCTTCTTCAGGTCAGAAGAAAAAGAGCTGAAGAAGAGCTCTGTGTGGCTCAAAAGCTTGTCTCGCTCAACAACAGAAGTTGGACCTTGTCTCTCTAATATTCTGGGACCCACACAGCTACAACAACACTGCAACATATTTTATGGCAGAAATTTTAGGAAATACAACATGGTATTTATGTTAATGTGTGACTTCAGAGACCTTAGTTATATGCACTGAGTTTCTCGTGTTCATTGTTGAAACATGAAAGGGTTTGTAAAGGATTAAATCTTGTGTATCAAAATAACAAATATTAAGCTGGCATCTCAATGCACTCCATCTTAGCATCTCCACTACCAGGTGCTAATGGTGTTTTTATTGCTGTATTATAAAACCATAATTCATTTAGTGAGCCATAAACACTACTTTTTTCTGAACTGGCTTTCACAGGGGTATCTCATATGTACTGTGTTTAGACTGAGGACAAATATGTTTCTGTTTTTCATTGCTATTCTGACCTCATTCTCTCTCAGATCACTGTTGCTGCAGTCAGTTTGGAAAATGGAAACTAAACCACAGAACTGCAGGTAACAGAGTCGCCAGTGTGGGTGACTGCTGGACCCTAGATTTGCATGTGCAGGAAAGCCTTCAAATGCTGTTGATCCTCTTCCCATGTAGAATATGCGTCACCTCCAAGACATCAATATGCTCTCCCCCAGGTCACTAAAGACCAATCCTAGGGAGCTGTTACCAATCAGTGTAAATTAGAACAGCTCCAAAGCTGCTCTAGTTTATGCCAGAGGCTGAACCAGCCCTGAAAGCCCTCAGGAATGGGAGAATGCAAAAATGGAGTACAGTACATATCAGCCACTACCAAGGATTTGGGCCTCTATGTTTAAAAACACACCCCTTTTTGTGGTTCCTATCTCCCTGTCACATAACATTAATAATAACCAGCAGAGTGCCATATACCTTGAGAAGGAATAGTCATTATAGTATCTCCTGTCTAAAGTTCCCAAAGCTTCTGTTCTAGCATTATAGAAGTATAGTTTTGAATCCCTCCAGACCAGGATAACAGCTGTTCTCTCCTATTTTGTAACCCTATTGAAGTTAATTAAGTTATTTCTCATAACTAAAACTTGTAGACATCTAAAATTAACAGCTACTTTAATTCTTCTGTGTATCATCTTTCATTGTAATTTGCCTTCCGGACAGACACTAGTTGGTGACTTCACTCCAGCATAGAAGACTGGCTCCTTTTTAGAGCTAATGTCAGTGTTACTTCTCTGCTTGCAAAGGTCAGGTCTCTGCTGTAATACCCCAAAGAGACACTCAACTCATTCTAACCAGGCAGAGAGTCCAAATCCATTCATCAAAATGATCAAGTATTATAAAATTTTGGTCCTTAACCCTTAGTAGGGTGCTACATATTTTGGAAAATCTGGAAAACAGTGAGCCTTAAAGATCTGTGCAATAGTCCAAAACTTGGTTCCTAACCTGCCCATAATGTGTTGGGAGAGTAATGGATGACTAATAGGAATGTATGCAATTCACCCTTAAGCACAAGTCATATGCACCTTTGAGGCCAGTTTTGCGGGTTAAAGTGGGACTTAAATTATGGCTAGACCTTGTGCTGTTCCTCTGTTTGGAGGTGAATTTCACCAAATATTTGCTAAATCTAATTTGTGATTCAATCTAACAATGAGACCGATTTTGATCTGCCAGTGTCATGGAACCTTAACAGAAAGTGGTGAATTCTGTCATTCAGTAAAATTCACCTTGCAGGACAGCTGAAATGGATGGCTCCAGGACTGTAACTCCATTGAAAACCATTGGAGTTTCTCCAGTATCAAACCATAAACACAGACTAATGTTCATACCCTTTGTTTGCTTTTCTATTAACACATGAGCAAGCAGTTTTTGTTCACATGCACATTTGGGAAGGAGCTTTTATTCACCCAGATATGAGTATTCAAGGAGAATATTTGCAACAAAAGAGCTCGCCCATCCATCCCTGTACATACTGGCTTTTCTGTTTTGAAGTAAGACAGGAACAGAATAGAAGGGCAAGAAGACTAGTGATTTTTAAACAAACACCAGAGTGATCACTTTGCATGAGCAGCAACAAGGAGAAGAGGATACTCAAACAGCAGGAATGTTTCTTCCTTAGAGACACTGAACTCCACCATCTCCACCTTTCCTTTGTTTGGTGGAAGAATTTTAACATACAGCCTAGGAGAGTCCCATCTAGAACATCAGTGTGGTGGTTGGACAGATGAGGTGAATACTGCTGCAACTTCTCCAGCTAGCCCTCCTTCACCTGCCCATGTTGCTGTTGAGGTGGTTACTGCAGCTCTTGATGATGGTGAGAAGTAGAATTCTGCCCCAGTACCTGATCAGAGCCCCAGTGCAGTTGGACAGGGGAAGCCTGGCCATGAAAGGGGTTAGCTCCTAAAATGGAAGAATTCTGAAAGGTTACCCCACTCTCCAGCCTACAGGAGTTTTAAATATAATCTCTAGGGAGGATTAAATACTTCAAACGTGATGGAAACTCAGGAAGTAACACAAAGTAAAAATATGAAACATTTAATTATTGGTGTTTGTGAGCAATTGTTTCTCTCTGAATACATTCCTCACTGTTTCACTGACTCCTGTTTTGAATGACAAGCTATTTACCGTAGAAATATATGAACTGAATCAGAGACAACAAAAACTGCCCCAAAATTATTTCCCCACAAAGGGAATCTTTTTAGATGTTTGGAAAAGTTTCAGTAAATTCTGTTTGTGTGTTGGGAGAAAGGGGGCATGCATACACGCTGCGGGAGGGTGGGATTGTTCTAATTTTGTTTGCCTTTGTATTTCCTAGTTTTGCCTCACACCAGAGGTGAAAATATCACAAGAAAGGTCCCAGCTTCCTTTCAGCACTGAATCAATCTCAGCAGCAGCTTCTGACTGCTTTGCGTACTATGAAACTAATTAACAATCAAGGTAGTTATTCCCCAGAGAATTAAATGTTAGTGAACACAACCTGCCAGTTCTCGGATGCTTTTCTCTGAAACATCTGTTACAGCCCACCAGACAAGAATGACTGGTCTTCTCCAGCATGGTAATCAAAGCCCCACAGTAAGGCCAAGTTCTGATATAACAATAGAAATCAGATGTGATAGAAACAAATTTCCCCATGCACATTATTACATCTTTGTTAGCCAATACATATATATTAGGCTTTGTGCACACCACATTAATATTTTATTATACCCTGCATGTGGGCAGTTATGTTAACCGAATTATATTATGTCTTTTCCACATGTCAAGATATATATCCCACAATATTCTACAAAGCTGAAATCAGCTTTGGCCCCATGGGCAGCAGATATCATAGGCTGGGGGAGGCTGTGCCTCCTCAAACAGACAGGCGTGGCCCCTCCCACACTCTGTCCCCAGGCTCCCCCTCCTGCTTCCCGCTCCATGCAGTTGGAGTCCAGTCTCCCTGTGGAGTGGCCCTGGCTCAGGCTGTGCCACCCGCCCTCCCGGGACTGGGGGAGCTGCAGCAATGCTGCCCACCCTCCTGTCGCTCCAGAGCTGGGGGGTCTGCGGCCATGCATCCACCCTCCCGGTGCTCCGGGGCTGAGGGGAGCTAGCCGGGGGCAGGGGTAGGCTCTGGGCTTTGGAGGGGGTTCAGAAGGGGCGGGGTTGGGGCATAGCCTCCCCCTGCCGGTGGTTCACGTGCCACCAATGTTTGACCTTGGGAAATACAAAACCAGTCAAAGACATGACACAATCATTGTAAGTCTCAATACCAGTTGGGTAGTATCTTGGACAACTGGTTTGGAATGTAGTGTCCAAAACAGAGATAAGGAAAGGTACATCATGATACCAAAAAAACAAGGTAAAAAGCTGATTGTACATCTGTGACCGGTTTCCCCTGAGGTGCTGCCTGGAACTGGGTACCACTGAGCCCTCCGACCCATCAGCCTGGGCTCCCACTCACCCTGTAATGCTGTGAGAAGTTGCAGACACACTCCTGGTCTGACACTTTCACCAGTATACAGGTAGGGACACACCCAGTTGTAGAAACATACAGACAGGCTTTCTGACCAGCCCCTGCATGGGAAGGCTATACAGCTAGGGCACTTACCAGCTTCTCAGGCGCACAAACCCTCTGGATGGAAAACCCAAAATTATACCGTCTTGTGCTGCACAGAGAACTGTACAGTGTACGCTCATAAAATTCACCCTCTCCCTCAATGTGGAGAGAGAGATGCAACAGCTTTCTGCCCCAAGTATGATTTCCACACATTGGTTTTAGACAAAACAAAAACAAGTTTATTAACTACAAAAGATAGATTTTAAGTGATTATAAGGGATAGCAAATAAACAAAAATGCAATCTAAGCTTAATATACTAAAGAGATTGGATATAAGTAGCAAATTCTCACCCTATAAGTAGCAAATTCTCACCCTAATTGTTGATTTAGGCAGATTGCAGAGATTCTTGAGGGCCAACTGCACTTGCTTGCATCTTAAAACCCCCAGGTATTCCTTTCGCAGGCTAGAAATCCCTCTTGCCTGGGTTCAGCCCTTCCCCCCAGTTCTGTCCTTGTTCCTCAGGTGTTTCCAGGAGTCTCTTTGGGTGGGGAGTCAATGAAGAATCACGATGATGTCACTCCCCTGCCTTACATAGCTTTTGCATATGGCAGGAACCCTTTGTCTCCAAGCTTGGTTCCCACACCTTTCAATGGAAAAATACTAGTATTCCAAGATGGAGTCCAGTATCAGGTGACTTGGTCACATGTCCCTGTAGAGCCACAGCAGCTATGCCTCGGCGGCTGTTTGTAGCATCCTCAGGAAGGCTCCCCGGTGGGAGATTAGCTTCTTCTAAGACTTATTGTTCTCCCTAATGGCCCTTTCCAGACAGCCATCTAGACTGATTGCATTCTAGTGGGTGTTCCCCAGGTGTGAACACATTTGTAATAGAGGCATAGACAATATTCCAGCTTCAGATACCAAAATGATATATGCATACAAATAGGACAGTCATATTCATGGATTCATAACATTTTCAATGATATCTTACATGACCTATCTTGCATAAAATACATCATAGTTATGCCATAATCATATCATAACAATATCTCTATGAAGAATATGGGGCATAGTGTCACAGCATCACCCAAGACTAAAATTTACCAGAGTGCTTTAGCTCATAAACAACTATGATATAAATATATGTAGTTTTGGGGTCATACTTCGGCGCACACCTGTGTAAGGTGAACTGCACGCTATGAGGAACAGGCTTCCCAGAAGGATTGGTCAAGTATTAACACTTTTCTTTCTGTATTGTACTGCTTTGTCTTTAATTATAGAAAGTTGGCTAAGGTTGGTTATTTGGACTCTTAAACATTTTAAATATCAAATCACAAGTGTAGTCAACAATTGGCTATACTTCTAGAAGTATCATCCAGAATATTAACTAATAATGTGACAGTTCCCACAAATGGGAGAATTCCAGGATTCTACAGGTCTTTTACATGAATACACCTAAACTGAGCCTTTCCTAAAATCTTTCTAAGATGGGTACAGCAATGGTCACCTTCCAGACCTCCAGTACAGTAGCTGATTTTACTCATAATAATTTGCATTTGTCATTAGCATGGCAATCTTTCATTAGTTTCTACAGAAATCTCAAAACAGCTCAAGAAATTAAGTGGCAATAAATCACCAGGACTAACAAGAGAACTCTGATCTCAGGGAATTTTCCTTTCTAAAACTGAGATATAATTATAAAATTTCAGTTAATAATGAGAGTTCTCAATAACACAGGGAGTTATTGAAATTAATAATTGCATCAAAGTCAGGCACTGGGCAAAGGAGAAATTTTGTTCTTATTTTTCCATCTAATCAAAAAGTTCAATTAAAATGCAACCTTTCTCTTCTTTCTCTGAGAAGCCAAGTGGAAATGGCCTTAGCTAAGATGAATAGACCTTCTTGATCTAATGACATAGGCTCATTAAATAAGAGACCCGACAGAATTACCCTGTCTTCCACTATGTGATTTGTCCTGTATGACCTGTTTCACTGATCCCAGTTCAAACTCAAAATGAGAACTGATAATAATTCATTTGAAAAAATTCATCTCTTTTCTGTTCTTGAATTGCCTGCAAGCAGACTGGAATTTTCTTGGACTGACAAAGTAAATGAGTTATTTTAATTGTTATTAGCACAAGAATTTCTGCTAGCAGTTTTCAGTGGGGGGAAGGGCTGGTAACTGGTTTGCCAGATGGTCACTGCAAGTATTTGATTTTCTAAACATGTGCTCTTCTGATTGGTCAGATGGTTTGTTTTTGCTTCCTGATTGGATAAGCATAACTCTGAAAACTATGTTTCTGGAGTGCACATTCATATTTAAGAATTTAAAATCCATTTTTCATGAATACTCCTGCTATACTAAAAGATTTGAAAAAAATGAGTGGAATGCCTGGAAATGGGATTCTAGCTCTGGGACATAAGGGGAAAAATGAAGGCATATTTATCCTCTTGCATAATAAAAAACCACAAGGACAGAAAGAAGAGCTTGTCAAACTGTTCATCTCAGATAATGGACCAGCTGATATAAATTAGCATAGCTCCATTGCCTTGCCCCTACTTATGTCTCTATGTTGCCATCCTTGGCAAGCCACAATTTAGACCTATGAATTTAGCTCCATTTCTCATTGACATATTTCATTAATTTATCCTGCTTTTCTTCAAATATATGCATTATTCATAGATAATGGCTGAATAGTTTGGATGAACAATTTTTAGCCGGTAGGTTGGCTGTGAGCTGTTCATTTTGACTATTTACTATTCACGTTGAATTATTAGTCATGTGGTCATGTTTCTGTTCCCTGATTGGATGACTGAAACTTTTACAGCAGCAGAATATTTAACAGCGAATAGGTATTAATAACACTTTCTGGTATCCTGCTAACACTCTTGACACTTATGAGTATTCATTGTTAGCCAAATGGCCAAGAGCAAAATGGTTCCAAGAGCCACAGTGAACCAAACTCGGCACTTTAATTCACAAAAATATTCCTGATTTTTTTAAACATTTGACCAACTCTGATAAAAAGGAGGCGTGTTTAAATGGATAAAAGAATGTTTCTTACAACATACAATTAATCTGTGGAGTTCAGTGCCACAGGATATTAGTAAGGTTAGTAAGATACAAAAAAGAGTTGACATTTTTGAATAAGAATAATATCTGCAGCTACACTAGGCTAGCAAGAATAAAATTACAAAGGCCATCAATCTGCATGTTTCAGGGTATAAGATAATCACCAGCTGGTGTCAGGGAGAAATTTACCCCTCTGGTAGAAGTATCAAACAACAGAAGGCATTATGGAAGTGTTACCCCTTCTGCAGCCTGGCACCTAATTGCTTTCATTACAAATTAAGGACTGATTATACATCTTAAAAGAAGTGTCTGATCAGCTGACTTTGACTTTCCAGGGCAGGATAAACTACATAGCAATGGAATAATCTCTGTAGAATCCTAGATTTGTTGTCTCTTTTTTCTTGTTTACCCTTTTTTATTTAAATGTGGTCACACACTAATGAAGTCTGTTTCTGTTAGTTAAACCCTTAATAAAGAGTACTCCACATCACAAAGTAGATCGAATAAGTCTGAAATCCAGCTTTCCTCTCCTAGCTATACACAGTGTAGTCTGTCCATATATGGTACATCTTCAGAAGGCATGTATATGTCTTAGATACTGCACTTTGAAGTATTAACTCTCTGTAGCAGACTGCAGTGCTGTTTAGTTATTTTGCAGTTATGAGGTGCCACTAGAGAGAGAGAGCTTGTCTATCTATAGATAGATATAGATACAGATATATAAACACACAAGGGAGGAAGGAAGAGAGAGAGTATACCTAGAATAGAGATTCAATATCATAATGAAGTACTGTTTGCCTGCCAGGAACAATAGACAAATGACAATGCAATTTTCACACTTCTTAATGAGATCCCAAGGTAGTTTTCTTGAGCTCAAAAACAAAACAGTTGAATAGATGAATTTAAAGTCAAGCTGCTTCCCGGGAACCTTATGGTTGATTTCTATAAAGAAAGCCATACACGGAATTCCGGACAGCAGTGGAATAATGCATTTTGTGCACACATAGGAACATCAAGATTTATTATCAGGAGTTCAGCATTGATTGATATTCATTGCGATATCGTTAAAGGAGCAAAGAGTGATTTGTCACTTATTATAAAATGCAGCTATATTTGTTTTAGATACTTGTGGAGGGTCCAAGGAACTAAAGTAATTATTTTCTGAATGAAATATTGCATACCAGATATTAATAACAGAAGGTCTTGCTCTCCCAAACTCCCCTTGACTATAATCTATGCCAACTTTTTTCAGTGGAAGTGTGTGAAATGTTTGGAGCTCATAAAAGTGCAAAACTGGCTAGAACTGAGCAATTGTATTGGCAGAAACTGAGCTAGATTTTCCATGCAAATCTCATAGAAATTTCACTTTTCATTTCTGATTTGCTGTTCCCACTCTTCCAATCCTGAGGCCAAATCCTGCCCTATGCTACAGTCCTTTTTCACAACTCCAGCTTCACAAAGGAGCAATAATACTGCCCTAAACAGACAGTTAAGGATTTCCCTGACATGGGGAATTCCCAGCTGATTTCACACCAGTCTCTTTTAGTCCCCACTCTTCCTGTGGAGGCAGGACCCCAGGAGAAGGAAGGATGTGGCTAGAGTGCACTGCTCTCCATGATCCCAAATTGGCACAATGGCTCCTTGGGAGCTATTTACACGCTGATATAAATTAGAGCAACTATGAATCTGCTCTTATCTACTTTAGGAGCTAAGCCAGAAGATCCCTGCTGTTCTGGGAATCTGTGAAATGTCATACATTCACTTTCCCCTCTCCCCCACTTTCCCTTCAGGACCTAGGCTGAGCAGAGCTCAGACAGATCTGAGTATCAGGGACTTGGATGTCTCTTGAGCTGTTATTGCATCAAGTGAGATGGTTTTATGATATGATGAAAAATTCACTAATTTCTAGTCTGTTCCAAAGCAAATTAAACTAAACCAAACTAAGGATATGTCTACACTACGAAATTAGGTCTAATTTATAGAAGTCGGTTTCTTAGAAATCGTTTTTATACAGTCAATTGTGTGTGTCCCCACAGAAAATGCTCTAAGTGCATTAAGTCGGCGGACTGCGTCCACAGTACCGAGGCTAGCATTGACTTCCGGAGCGTTGCACTGTGGGTAGCTGTGAGTAGCTATCCCACAGTTCCCGCAGTCTCCGCCGCCCATTGGAATTCTGGGTTGAGATCCCAATGCCTAAATGGGGCAAAAACAGTGTCGCGGGTGATTCTGGGTACATGTCATCAGGCCCCCCTCCCTCCATGAAAGCAACGGCAGACAATCGTTTCGTGCCTTTTTTCCTGGGTTGCTTGTGCAGACGCCATACCACGGCAAGCATGGAGCCCACTCAGCTCACCGTCATTGTACGTCTCTTGGGTGCTGGCAGACGTGGGACTGCATTGCTACACAGCAGCAGCTCATTGCCTTTTGGCAGCAGATGGTGCATTACGACTGGTAGCCATCGTCGTTGTATTCCTGGGTGCTCTTTTAGCCGAACTTGGTGAGGTCAGTCAGGGGCGCCTGGGCAGACATGGGAGTGACTCAGCCAGGTCATTCCCATCTTCTGCCGAGCACCCAGGAGATGACAATGGCAAGCAATCATAATGCACTGTCTGTTGCCAGCCTAAGATGTAAAAGATAGATGGAGTGGATCAAAACAAGAAATAGACCTGATTTGTTTTGTATTCATTTGCTTCCTCCCTCCCTCCGTGAAATCAACGGCCTGCTAAACCCAGGGATTTGAGTTCAATCCTTGAGGGGGCCATTCTGTGTGACAGTTGTTTGTGTTTCTCCTTGATGCAAAGCCACCTCCTTTGTTGAGGAGTATATGCATAGCCAGTATATCGCCATAGCACTGGGATCATGGAGCCCGCTCAGATCACCGTGGCAATTATGAGCACTATAAACATCACACGCATTATCCTGGAGTATATGCAGAACCAGAACCTGCCAAAGCAAAACCAGGCGAGGAGGCGACAGCAGCCCGGTGACGAGAGTGATGAGGACATAGACATGGACATAGACTTCTCACAAAGTACGGGCCCCGACAATGTGCACATCAAGGTGTTAATGAGGCAGGTTCATGCCATGGAACGCCGATTCTGGGCCTGGGAAACAAGCACAGACAGGTGGGAAAGCATTGTGTTGCAGGTGTGGGACGATTTCCAGTGGCTGCGAAACTTTCACATGAGTAAGGGCACTTTCATGGAACTTTGTGACTTGCTTTCCCCTGCCCTGAAGTGCCAGAATACCAAGATGAGAGCAGCCCTCACAGTTGAGAAGCGAGTGGCAATAGACCTGTTGAAGCTTGCAACGCCAGACAGCTACTGGTTAGTCGGGCATCAATTTGGAGTGGGCAAATCTACTGTGGGGGCTGCTGTGATCCAAGTAGCTAATGTAATCAAAGAGCTGCTGATATCAAGGGTAGTGACTCTGGGAAATGTGCAGGTCATAGTGGATGGCTTTGCTGCAATGGGATTCCCTAACTGTGGTGGGGCGATAGACGGAACCCATATCCCTATCTTGGCACCGGAGCTCCAAGCCAGCGAGTACATAAACCAAAAGGGGTACTTTTCAATGCTGCTGCAAGCACTGGTGGATCACAAGGGACGTTTCACCAACATCAACGTGGGATGGCTGGGAAAGGTACATGACGCTCACGTCTTCAGGAACTCTGGTCTGTTTCAAAAGCTGCAGGAAGGGACTTTCTTCCCAGACCAGAAAATAACCGTTGGGGATGTTGAAATGCCTATAGTTATCTTTGGGGACCCAGCCTACCCCTTAATGCCACGGCTCATGAAGCCATACACAGACAGCCTGGTCAGTAGTCAGAAGCAGTTCAACTATAGGCTGAGCAAGAGCAGAATGGTGGTAGAATGTGCATTTGGACGTTTAAAAGCGCGCTGGCGCAGTTTACTGACTCGGATAGACCTCAGCGAAACCAATATTCTCGTTGTTATTACTGCTTGCTGTGTGCTCCACAATATCTAAGAGAGTAAGGGGGAGACGTTTTTGGTGGGGTGGGAGGTTGAGGCAAATCACCTGGCCGCTGATTACGCACAGCCAGACACCAGGGCGGTTAGAAGAGTACAGGAGGGCGCAGTGCGCATCAGAGAAGCTTTGAAAACCAGTTTCATGACTGGCCAGGCTACAGTGTGAAAGCTCTGTTTGTTTCTCCTTGATGAACCCCTCCCCCCCTTGGTTCACTCTACTTCCCTGTAAGCCAACCGCCCTCCCCTCCCCCCTTCGATCACCGCTTGCAGAGACAATAAAGTCATTTTTGCTTCACATTCATGCATTCTTTATTAATTCATCACACAAATAGGGGGATAACTGCCAAGGTAGCCCGGGAGGGGTGGGGGAGGAGGGAAGCACCGGGTGGGGTGGGGGCAGAGGGAAGGACAAGGCCACACTGCACTTTAAAACTTTAAAACTTATTAAAGTCCAGCCTTCTGTTGCTTGTGCAATCCTCTGGGGTGGAGTGGTTGGGTGGCCGGAGGCCCCACCACCACGTTCTTGGGCGTCTGGATGAGGAGGCTATGGAACTTGGGGAGCAAGGCTGTTGGTTACACAGGGGCTGTAGCGGCGGTCTGTGCTCCTGCTGCCTTTCCTGCAGCTCAACCATACTCTGGAGCATATGAGTTTGGTCCTCCAGCAGCCTGAGGATTGACTCCTGCCTTCCGTCAGCAAGCTGATGCCACCTATCATCTTCAGCCCGCCACTTACTCTCTTCAGCCCGCCACCTCTCCTCACGTTCATATTGTGCTTTCCTGCACTCTGACATTGTCTGCATCCACGCATTCTGCTGTGCTCTGTCAGTGTGGGAGGACAGCAGGAGCTCAGAGAACATTTCATCCCGAGTGCATTTTTTTCACCTTCTAATCTTTGCTAGCCTCTTCAAAGGAGAAACATTTGCAGCTGGTGGAGGAAAAGGGAGAGTGGTAGTTAAAAAGACACATTTTAGAGAACAATGGGTATACTCTTTCATGTTAAACCTTGCTGTTCACATTACATAGCACATGTGCTTTCATTACAAGGTCGCATTTTGCCTCTTATATATTGAGGGCCTGCCGGTTTGGTGTGAGAGATCACTCACGCAGTGCCAGGCAACAGAATTCGGCTTGCAGACAGCCATGGTAAGCCACAGTCTTTTGGCTTCTTTAACCTTCATAACATGTGGGAATGGTTTCAAACAGCAGCACCCTCATTTCCCATACCAAGCGGCCGTTGGGTTGGCCATTTAAAATGGGTTGGCAATTTAAAAGGAGGGGCTGTGGTTTGCGGGTTAGCATGCAGCACAAACCCAAATAACACCCCCCACACACCCAATTCTCTGGGATAATCGCTTCACCCCTCCCCCCACTGTGTGGCTAACAGCAGGGAATATTTCTGTTCAGCCACAGCCAAACAGCCGAGCAGGAACGGGCACCTCTGAATGTCCCCTTAATAAAATCACCCTATTTCAACCAGATGACCATGAATGATATCACTCTCCTGACGATAACACAGAGAGATAAGGAACGGAAGTTGTTTGAATGCCAGCAAACACTGGGACCATACGCTGCCATGCTTTGTTATACAATGATTCCAGACTACGTGCTACTGGTCTGGCGTGGTAAAGTGTCCTACCATGGCGGACGGAATAAGGCCGCCCTCCCCAGAAACCTTTTGCAAAGGCTTTGGGAGTACATCCAAGAGAGCTTCATGGAGATGTCCCTGGAGGATTTCCGCTCCATCCCCAGACACATTAACAGACTTTTCCAGTAGCTGGCCGCGAATGCCAGGGCAAATTAATCATTAAACACGCTTGCTTTTAAACCATGTGTAATATTTACAAAGGTACACTCACCAGAGGTCCCTTCTCCGCCTTCAGGGTCCGGGAGCACACCTTGGGTGGGTTCGGGGGTTACTGGCTCCAGGTCCAGAGTGAAAAACATATCCTGGCTGTTGGGGAAACCAGTTTCTCCGCTTCCTTGCTGTGAGCTACCTTCAATCTCTTTGTCATCATCTTCCTCGTCCCCAAAACCTGCTTCCGTGTTGTGTGCTTCTCCATTGACGGAGTCAAAGCACAGGGTTGGGGTAGTGGTGGCTGCACCCCCTAGCATGGCATGCAGCTCATTATAGAAGCAGCATGTTCGGGGCTCTTACTCGGAGTGGCCATTTGCCTCTCTGGTTTTTTGGTAGGCTTGCCTTAGCTCCTTAATTTTCACGCGGCACTGCTTTGCGTCCCTGTTATGGCCTCTGTCCTTCATGCCCTTTGAGACTTTTTCTAATGTTTTGGCATTTTGTTTACTGGAACGGAGTTCAGCTAGCACAGATTTGTCTCCCCATACAGCGATCAGATCCCGTACCTCCCGTTCGGTCCATGCTGGAGCTCTTTTGCAATCCTGGGACTCCATCTTGGTCACCTTTGCTGATGAGATCTGCACTCACCTGCACCTTGCCACACTGGCCAAACAGGAAATGAGATTCAAAAGTTTGCGGGCTTTTTCCTGTCTACCTGGCCAGTGCATCTGAGTTGAGAGTGCTGTCCAGAGTGGTCACAATGGAGCACTCTGGGATAGCTCCCGGAGACCAATACCATCGAATTGCGTCCACACTACCCCAAATTCGACCCGGCAAGGCCGATTTCAGCACTAATCCCCTTGTCAGAGGTGGAGTAAAGAAATCGATTTAAAGAGCCCTTTAAGTCGAAAAAAAGGGCTTCATCGTGTGGACGGGTCCAGGGTTAAATCGAGGTAATGCTGCTAAATTTGACCTAAAATTGTAGTGTAGACCAGGCCTAAGGCCACTTTAATTCTGAATAAGAGCATCCACACAGGTGTTTAATGCCATTTTATCCAATTTAATTCACAATTTTACTTAATTTGGATTAACTTTCCTGAGTGTCCCTGTGTAGACGAGCCCTTGGATAACCAAATTCATTTTCCTTTGTGATCTGAAAAGATTTGAACAGAGATCTCCTGTAGTGAAAGGTTAGAAAACAAACCCAATGCCCTCACTCTTGCCATTTTATCAAAGGATATAGGACCTTCTATGTATCTCTTTGAACGTTACAATTTATGGCTATCAACACCTATAGGAAAACTGTTTTATCCTAGCGTGCATCAGCAGGAGCTGATTAGTTGCTTTGGTATATATTGCTTTTGTTTGACAATGACCTGAATGAAACACAGTTTTGTGGTTAGGGGGTACAACTGTGCTTCCGCCCACATACCCTCTGTAGTGTGACTAGTTAAGCTTTGAACACCATCATTTGTTTCCAGTATGTGTCCTGTTTGATTTTATAATTGTTTGATCTATTTTGTCTCTCTTTTTGTTTTCCCTGTGGTTCCTTCTAGTCCTTTTTTGTTTTGGTCGCTCTCAATTCCTCCCCATTTTTCCTTTTCTTATATATCTGTTAGATTTCCAGGGTATTTCAGGGATGGATGATTTTAAATGCATACGGTTCTAGCCTAAGCACACTAAGGCGTACATTTTCAGTGCAGTGCACAGAGATTTAGATGCACTACTCCTATTAGCATTAATGGGAGTCGTGCAGCTAAATTCCCCCACACCATGCTGAAAAGATAACCCCAGTTCTTTCTTTCAATGAAAATTTCGTAAGGATGTTTAGCACATGAACTCAGCTGCCACACATAATTACTAAAAAAAACCTCAGTGGTTAGAGTCCCTAACTGCTTACTACAGAACATAAATAAGTCCATGATTCTCTAAATGTTATGGTCTGCCAGGTCAACAATCAGCGTTTAGAAAAGATAATATGGTCCTTTATTAAGAGGTTTCAGAGTACTATATGATCTTACATGCACTCTATATGCCATGATATCAAGGGAAAACACAGCAAGCAACATTCAGATGGGATGTATAGTGTGATATAATATAGGCCCCTTTTACTAATTTAGGCCCTGACCCTGTAAAATGACTCCCTGCGCCTGCTTGAACCCATTGACTTCAGTGGAACTCAGCGTGGACACAAGGATCTATGCTCACAGACCCAGAATCAGCCTTAGACCTACTTAAACATATTTCAGCCTACTCCCCAGATATCTAGGAGTGTAAAACAGTAGAGCTGGCACTCCAAGGAGCCAAAAGAAGATGTAAATTACAGAATTCCTCACCCTGCTTTAACTTGTACCTTACCCTTCATCTCAGGGTGTAAATTTCCCCGACATAGACTCTAGCAGAGTGAATCTAAGTAAGTGTCTGGATGTGTAAGTTAAAACTTACGCATCACTTCTGAATTTAGCCCAATATAGTATGAAATGACATTTCAGCCTTTTAATACTTCAATACTTCTAATATTTTTTTTACATTTCTAAGATGTGCACATTTACTTGAAAGGTCACTCTTAGTGTGGGGGGGAAAGGGCGGCTTCAAGCTGTATCTCCTACAGAAGGGTTGGGGTTTTTTAATAATAATCTCATCTATTTCAACTTACCAGATCAGGTTCTAATAAAACTTCTGTTATTTGTTCTTTGCCTGATCCCAACAGCATTATAGACCTCCAAGACAACCCAGCTGCAGGAGGGTGATTGATATCTATTCAATCATCCCTTTGATTCCTTGCTAAACAAATGCCCCAGCACAGTGCTTAGATCAAATACTAGGATGCAGAGGGTGCAATCTTTAGGACTGGATGTAAAACGTAACTCCTGACTATTTGTGGTTATTAAAACTCATATGACAGTTTTTATAAGTGTAATCCTGACACCTCTGCCAAATTCCAATTCAGGTAACTACATTCTACATTCCTGGAGTAACCACATTCCTCCTGCAGCTTCAGTTGGATGTGGTATTTTTTTTCACTTCCTGTCCTGAACTCTGTTGTGCAGTGTTGTTGTGCACTATAAAACAGATGTAAAAATTCAAATATTGGATACCGCTTACTTATTTATTTTATTACCACGGTATATGGTGCTTTACAGGCACATACAAATACAAAGGGTTACAACTCTGATGAACTCCCCCAGCTGGATACTCACCAGGCTACTGTACTGGTACCAAACCTTGGGTCCCATATGCTCTTACCTTGGTGGGCCTGAGCAGAGTTTAGACACTGTGTCTCTGGCTCTTGGCCTCTGGGTACACGCTTCAAATGCGCACACGCACACATCTGACATCCTTCTTGGCAGTTGGGGAACCTGCAATACAGATGCCTAGGCCCTGAAACTTGTCCTGACTTATCCAAGCCTCCCCAATAGCTATTACATGCTCCCAGAGTTCCACCAAAGCTGTGAGCCCTCTGGTTTACTCCTTCCCTCTAGAGGGACTATGTGACAGAGTAAGCAGGTAACATAGAGCCTCTGTGAAGGAATTTCTAAACACACACACAATTTATTGTAGAGAAAGCACAACCACTACACTACTCTTTAGAAAAATAAACACCTGCACACAAGACCCTTACCTCTCTTGAGAGTCTTTTGGGGTTTGGTCAGTCCTTTCAGGAGTCCCAGGTCCTTCATGTACCCCTCTCCTCCTGCTCAGCCTTCACTTTTTGATCAGGGTCTCCCCTGCAACAGGCTCCCCTTAGCTTGTTCAGATCTGGCAGTCAAAATGTTCCCCAAACTCAGAGAGCACATTCTAATATCCAGGGCCGGCTCCAGGGTTTTGGCCGCCCCAAGCAGCCAAAAAAAAAAAAAAAAAAGTCACGATCTGCGGCGGCAATTCGGCGGGAGGTCCTTTGCTCCCAGCAGGAGTGAGGGACCGTCCGCCGAATTGCCGCCGAATACCTGGACGTGCCGCCCCTCTCCGCAGCGGCCGCCCCAAGCACCTGCTTGCCAGGCTGGTGCCTGGAGCCGGCCCTGCTAATATCCCTTTCTTAGTTCCTTCTTTTCTGCTAGGGTTTTCCGTTGCAGACAACCTGGGAGAACCAGCTTCCTGTAGCTTGGCCACTCTCTTTAGCATTCCCATTGTTCTACCAGGGCAGAGTCATTCAATGTTAACGCCTTTTTGACTGTCCTGTAGCAGTTTCCAGACAGTGTTTGTGAGATAGGAGAGCAGTCTTTGCTAGCAGATAGCAAATTGAGGGTTAGAGCTATATAGAGAGTTCACAAAATCAGTCAGAATTCATAAGATTTACATAGAGAGAGATTCCCCAAATTAGAAGGGAAAGATCTGCAGCCCCTCCTAAGTACCCCTAGCACATAAAGGCACCTGGAAATCCCCCTCGCCAGAGTAGGGAGCATGCTGGAATAGGCTGGGAGTGGGGAAAAGGTATAAGAATAAGAAAGGGGTATGACTGGAGCACAATGTGTGTGGGGGAGAGGGGTGGGAATGACAATGTGTTCCAGTGACCCTGGCAAGCAGAGTAACTGCTTTGGGAGTCATTATCCATTAAAGCAAGTTAGAGTATCCCCTGGGCTTCTCTAACTTGCCCCAGGGAGTGGGTTAGCCTCTGGCAGTCTCCAGGATTAGCAGAAGGGTGGCAGAAAGCACCTTGGAATTGGGTTTACAAAGTCCTGGCCTCAAGGAGCTATCTAAATTAGACCAATAATACAAATGGCAAAATATCAACATGCATAGGGGATTACTTAAGTGTGGGAGGAGAGATAACTGAAAATGAGGCAGGAATGCTGCTCTGGGGAGAGTGAAAGTATGTTTTCTGCAGAGCGTAGATCACATAAATTGCTTGGTTTCACAAATTTCTAGGCTGTTACGCTCCTCTGTTCTTTTAATAAATAATTTCTATTTCTTTCATGGATTATTATTGATGAACTTCAGACACAGTGTGTCCCCAGGAGCAGTTTGAATGAAGATAGGTTCATTGAGAGGTAGAAGTGGGAGACTGTTCCATGAAAAAAGGGCAAAACCTGGGTTTATATATTGTTGTTAAAGATTCCCCAAAAGACCAAACTTTGAAAGTCCTATTTGCTATTGATTTATCTGGGGACGGGTTACAAGCATCTTAAAAGATTCCGTTTACTATGCATTGTATTGTTCAAGCATAAAGCTGTTCCTATGTGAATGTTGTGTAATGTGATGTGTGCTACTTCATGAATACAGAGGATGTTTTGACATCAGCTCTTCTCGTGTCCTTAGACTTTAGCTGGGATATAATCATCGCTAGTGAAACTGATAACCCATCGTCAGTCTGAAAAGCAGTGATGTCTCTTAGAACGGATTACATGATCCTACATTATCAGTTAATGTGATCCTGTATAACAAGTGACAAAAAATACCAAGTGTAATGAAGAGAAATTGGAAGGCTGATAAAGTATCATCACCAGAGTTTTAAAAAACAACACCTGGTGCCCATGAAGAATTCAGTGTATTAATTATCCAACATGAATTTTTTTCATTTAAAATACCCAGCTCATATTATGCATGTCTCATGCTCATGTTAAAAAATGCATTTAAAAGTGTTTGCTAATGGCAGTGCTACAGTCATTCTTTGGTGGATAAGCTGTGATGACATGAAAATTTCCCACCTACTCTCATGTGTGAAAATCTCCAAACATATGCCAGAACAAATTGGCATATTTGTGTTGATGATGCCATGCAAAGTCATACACAGTGCAATATGTCCAAAACAAAAACCTGCATTTAGCTGATAGGGATTCATCTACAAGAAGTATTTCAGACTGAAAATTGATTACGTTTGCAAACTGATACATTACAAAACAGTCTGAATAGCAAAGGGGGATCATAAAGGGCTTTTTCAATGATTGATTTTAAGGTGAGAAATGTAAATAGTAAAACTGTCATCTTGATTTACAAGGGCATATTTTACAAAATGTTCAGCCATATAAAAATGAAAGTACTAATTAGAGTTTCACCATGGTGTATAAAGAGGAGCCAGCACCACAGTATTTTGGATACGACATATCCATTAGCACATTATAGGCCAAGTTTTCAAAGCAAGGGCCTGAGCTGCACAAAAACACCACTCCAATAATTCTCCTCCCTTGGAGGAAGAGAACCACATGGGACAGATGCTAGTTATGTCACTTAATGCACTCCTGGAAGGTTCTCAGAGACTGCAGCAATGAGGGTGGTAAAAGAACATGAATCAAATAGAATAGAATATGCAAAAAATGCATATGCAATTGCATACCAGCATATGAAGATAAAAGAGGCCATACCACAGTTATGTGTGACTGAGTACACAGATCAAGATTTAGACATGTAAACAGCTATTTCTGCATGTAACCATCCAGACTGCTTTAACTGCACACTGTGCATATTGCTGTAACTGAAAATGCATTTTCTCTATATGGACCCCAGGTCTCTCATTATGAGAATTTGGCTCAGTATGTAATAAAAGGCACCTCTAATAATCAATCCCTGGATCAAAGTAACTTAATAAAGGTCTCCTTAATGCTGATTTCTTTTAATGCTTTAAAGTGCTGTCACTGGCTGCCCCTTCCTGAGCCTGCCATCCAATTTTACCTCCACAAAGAATGAAGACTGCAGAATGAAAATTAATGTTACTTCTAGCAGCAATAACTCTTTGACAGAATTTCTGCAGGTTCAGAGTGAGGCATGATACACAGAGCAACTGCTTTTCAGCTGCTCCCCACTCTAAACTCCAAAGTCCTGTCATGCTAGAGTTTAGACACAGGGGCTTCCACAAGTCCCAAAGAAGTTGCTATAGCAACTGCCCTCTTTGCACCTCCCCCGCCCCCACATATTGTTTTAGGGGTTTTATTACCCTCTTTTTATTCACTCATTTCCTAACTATAGAGCAGTGGTGCACAACCTGTGGCCCGCGGGCCACATGCAGCCCGTCACAGTAATCCGCTGGCACGGCTGCCCACAGCTCCCAGTGGCCGCTGTTCACCGTTCCCGGCCAATGGGAGCTGCAGGAAGGGGTGTGGGCTGCAGGGACATGCTGGCCGCTGCTTCCCGCAGCTCCTATTGGCTGGGAACGGCAAACCACAGCCACCAGGAGCTGTGGGCAGCTGTGCAAATGTAAACAAACTGTCTGGTGGCCCGCCAGTGGATTACTCTGACGGGCCGTGTGCCCACCCCTGCTATAGAGGGAAGGAAAGCATAGACTTCTAAATAACTCAGTCAAAGCCATAAAAAAAAAATCGTGTCAGAGCAAGGATTGAATTCAAGAGTTACTGGATCCCAATCTTTTGGGATCAGGCCATACCTCTCTGGACAACCATTAAAGGCATTGTGTGGAAAGGACAACATTAGTATGTACAAAAAAGACCCCATTACAACAAACGGTGAAATATCTAGAAAAAGTAGAGTTTACAGGTACTGGGAGGGTATCAGTACCGGAAAAAATATGGTTCTACGTAGTCTAACTGGGAATAAGGGGACAGAATTCAGCAAAGAAAAAATTATGCTGAAAATTATTTAAAACCCCTAACACTGAGTTCTGTTAAAGCATGGCATAGTCTTGCAAGGCACAAGCATCAGCGCTTGAGCCATATAAAACTGAACTGGTTGAGGTGTTTGAGAGTATTCTGTGGAGTATTAACCTGCATTGGCAGGGGGCAGGCCCAATGACCTAATAGTTTTTTCCATATATAATGTCTATGATTCTGTGAAAACAGCCAAGGTAGAACAGGTTAGCCGTGTAGATAGCCAAGTTAAACAAGACTCACTTTAAGCTAAAATTGGCCCTCATCCTAATGTTTGTAAACCCACAAAGAGCAGTTATTTGCATAACCAGCTGGGTTGTGTTTAACTTGGCTATTTACCTGGCTAATCCTTTTCTAATACCTTGCTCTACTTGATGTTATCCAGCTATTTTATTACTCATAGTTGTTATTTTATGAGGCTCTCATATTAGTTGGAGTTATTTGGTTGGCTATGTACAGACCTGTAGTGTTAAATTTCTACCTGCCTTTTTTTTTTTAAAAGGGAACTGAAAGGATTTCACCCCATAGGGCAGGAAATCCACTCCAGGACAGGTGAGATTTTAAAGTTCCAGGACGGTATTTGGTTTTGTCACATTCTAGTAAAGACAACATACCATACTAGCAAAAATAGGCCTTTAAAATAACACTTTGCTTTGCCCTCTAGAAGGGAAATAGTATTGCCTATGAGCACATTTACCAAACAGACCTCTCGAGTCTCATTTTCAGACTAATGCATTCTCAAATCCATTCATTTATAACAAAGAGGTAAGAATAAACAATTAGGCAACGTATTTAACAATACTCTTACACACCTGCCAACAATTAAATACTTTAATTAAAAATCACAGGAGAGTGTATGGAAGTGTAACCTTTTCAGCAATCACACCATGGTCTAGGAAGAGAGAAAACTTGTCTATTAAGTTGTTGTTGTTGTACAGCAGCACTTACAGCATTTATTTATAGATAATAGAACTGATTAAACTGGGAATTAAAGAGATAATGTAAACCTGTTTAGGCTCCAACATTTGCAGTCCTTAAAGAAAAATCAATTAGTTATATTATTATTGTGTATACAGCACCCAAAGCATGACAGGTATTCTGCAGAAAAATAAAAGATGCAGGCTATGCACTGCAGAACTTATGATACAAGCTTAAACATAACTTATGGCATGTTCAATGACAAAACTAAACAAGGGCAATGCTGAAGGACGACTGAGACATTCTGTCTGCAACTTTATGATTCCAAGTTTTCTGTTGTTTGAGCTTTTGGGGTGACAGAATTTACAGGCGGTTGTAAGGAATGCGAGAGAATGGAGAGGTGGGTATGGGTGTGATGCTGTATGATTGAAAATGACCATTTATATCATTGTTGCTACCACTGTTGTACAATTACAACAAATCTTTTACAAAGTGTATCATGTAAGGTGTCAATGGAAAAGTTAGTCTATGAAGTATGAATATCCTGGTTAAATCCATGCATCATCTTTGTATTTAAAGTTATGAATATTGGCTATGTATTTGTATCTCAAATGTGTTTGTTCTTGGGGTGATATCCACAAGGTAATTTACATCCAGTCTCGCCAGCCCATTCTGAATGGACTATTCAAGCTTGATGGGCCATTAAGAAGACTCAACTCTCCAGATAGCAATTCCTGAGGATGCCTCAGACAAATAGGAGTCAATGGCCAGCCCTGTGATTCAGCAAAACCTATAAGGGCATGTGATGTGGACATGTGACCTCGGACTTTGTCAGTAACTTTCCATACACAAGTGCTATGGGCATTGTTTGGGACAGTAAAGTTCTGTACACATGACAGAGGATATAAAAGACATCTAAGATATCTCCATTTTGCTTCATTCCTGCTTCAATTCTCTGGACTGTGGATTAACAGTTAAAAGGAGTACTTTGAACATTGGATTGAGGACCTTCCAATCTTTTGGAAGTTACCAGAGAGACTTTTGCAAGCCAGCAGTCTATTCCATCATTGCTACAAACCTGGTTCTAAGGACTTTGCAGACATTTGTATGCATATGATCTTTTAACTATTTATAACTCTAATCTTTTCTTTTATTAATAAATCTTTAGTTAGTTTACTAAGAATTGGCTGACAGAGTGATATTTGGGTAAGATCTGAGATACATATTGACCGTGTGGTAGGTCTCTGATCCTTTGAGATTAGTAGAGCCTCACATGTGGTGAATTGGGTTTTCAGTAACTTCTCACTATATTAGATCTGTTTGTCTGGATGGGAGCCAAGGGCTGGAATGCCTAAAGGGGACTGTGTTAGGTTTATGGTTAACCAGGGTGGTGCAAGAGAAGCTCTTTTGCTGCTGCTTTGGCAAATCTAATTATAGAATAAATCACCAGTTTTGGGGGATTGTCTGCCCTGTTTCTTGTATCTCTGCCCTGAGGTGGCATTTTCAGTGTGGTCCATTCCAGGCACCCGGTCACAATGGGAATATAGAGGATGACAGAAGGGAGCATAGTGAGGGACCAGGAGTAAATTGGATGAGAAGGAAGCTAGCAAGGGTGCTGAATGTTGAGATCTGGTTCCATCAGCATCAGCTTCTTTCTGCTGAAGATCTGTCTGCAGGTGGCTCAGTGAAGGTCTCTATGGTGAGGGGCAAGGGAAGCAGCTGTAGAACTCTGTTTACCAGGCTACCAATAGGGGAGAGTGCAGTTTGAGGGCGATAGCTTCTCCAAAACCTGAATTCAGAAATAAGTAAAGCTGTTTTGAAAATTATTTTCCCATCCCATGAGAATTTTTAAGAATTTGGGGAAAAGTCCCCATCCCAAATCGGAACGAATAGTCAATCTCAAACATTTTTGTGAACCAATAATCCTCATCCTAATTATTTTGAAGTGTTCTGATTTTGACTTCTTTTTCATTTTTTTTTAGTATAAATTGACTAAAAATTCAAAATGAAAAGTTATCTTGAACCAAAAAATGACACTTTTTGATTAAAAAATGTCCAAACAGAACAATCTGACTATTTCAAAACTCTTTTCACAATTTTTTTGAATTGGGAGAGTTGTCAAAACTGACCTTTTCTCGCCAATAGTTTGTTTCAATGAATCAGCGTATTCCAATGTAAAAATGTTTTGTCAGAAAATTCCCAACCAGCTCTAGTCATAAGCTTTAATGAGTTTGAGAATCTCATGCTAGTCCTTAGGGTTGATCTGTCTATTTGCAGTTTGCCTCAGTTCAGCTTTTTTGCCAGTCTCCAGCCAAGAGACTTGAATAGCACAGGATTTTGCAGATCAGGGTTATGGTTCATAATGGCAGAGTTATGCTGGAAAGTTTACACAGTATCCAAACACATCTGTTTCACTTTAGCCAGGGCTATGTGTCTCTGGCTACCAAAACTAATACATTCACATACAAACATTTTCAAACAAAAAAGCTGCAGCTACACAGCTATAAGAATGTTCTTTATAGTTTTCATGGAATGGTTAACTATATGTTAAAATATGTCCATACATACATGTCTCTGCTGAGACATGAACAGTGTTTACGTTCCCTGACACTGCAAAGCTATTAAAATATCTGGAGATATTTCACATTCAGTACTAGCAAAGGAACTGTTTTATTTTAATGCATAATAGGTTTTAGCTAACTGTAGCACATAGTTCTAGGACAAAAGTAAGTATGGAGAAGAACTGCATCAAAATAGAGTTACTACTAGAAGCATGAAACAAATGGAATCAATAAAATAGATAGACAGGCTGTCACTGTAGAAACAGATCATAATTCTTTATTACCTAGTTCATGAATATACAACATCTACACAAGCACAATACAGTGTGTCACAAAAATACTAGCGATGGGACCAAACCTCATAATTCAGATCCTGATTGCAATTTCAAGCACTTTAAATTTCGGTAAGGCTTGGATCCTGGATCTTAGCTAGGCGTACTGGCATTGGTCAACTGTCACATATGCATCCTGATCCAATTTTAGATTCCTAATTCCCCTTTTAACACTCTCTCTCTCCCCCTCCCTTGTCTCATATTCCCCCATCTCTCCCCCACAAATGTTCAAATCCAGGATTTTGGTTCAGGCTCATCTCCAGAATGGACACAAGATGATATTAGTTCAAGTGTAAACTGCAATTGAATCTCATTAAATCTAGGGGGGGGGGTCCTTCAAGATAAAATATTTTAAAACTTGGAAAGTTAAAATTCTATCCTCCATACAATCAGCTAACACATTTTGAAAATAATATATGCTAACAAATCATGTGGTTTTTTGCCCATCTAATCACTTGATTGCTTAGGGAAGTTTGAGTCTGCGCCTGCTGCCAAGTTAAAGGATTTGATCCCTTATGTCAACTGGTAAAGGCTCATGCTTTTAGACCCAGAGACTCCAGGTTCAGTCTCCACAGACAACCCATCCGGGGCATTTCTTCAACCATAGCTTTAATTTAGACTGCAAACTTCAATTTGCCTTTTTGCAGCTCTCTACCAAAAAAACTTCTTATTCACAATCTTATAGGTCATCATGATGAATTATTAGTGGATAATTATTATTAGTTCTTCTTTTAAAAGACTTTCATTTACTGTATACTAAGCTCCATGTGTATATATCAAAGCTGCTCATCAAAACTAATATTCAGACTATCTTCATGAATCACTGAAACAAAAAAAATGCAACACTCAATTATAAATTAACATTTTAGATTGAAAGTTGACATTTCAGGCCAAATTTTCAAAACTCAAAGGGGCAATTTTGTTCTTAATGTATGTATACCATCCACTTCTAGGTGCAAACTGTTAAACCAAAATGAGTAATTGTGCATGTAAAATGACACTTCGCATTCTCGTTTCAGTTACAGTGCCAGTGTGATGCATGTTGAGTGTCGAGAGTCGCTATGCTGATGTATATGTCAGAAAGATCATTTTGCAGTTCTGTTTGTATTGTTGCATACACCTTTGGCCCTTGTATTTGTGTCTTCCCATGTTTTCCCCAAATTGGACTCTCAGTTGCATTAAACTCCATCACTGATTATTTTCCCTCTTCAATGGATTTGACCCTATTTCTTATTCTAGTACATATTTTATCATACTTACGTTCCCCCTCCCAATGGAAAATAGGTGTCAAAAAATCTGATATTGATGTGAGTAACATGAGCAAATTATTTGATTCATCTGTTACTTGTATAGCACGCCTGGACTGTTTCATTTTCATTTGGCAGGGAAAGTATTTGCTTCCAAGAGGAAGAAAAAAATGGGCCTGTACAGCTGTTGAAAGTACTTTGTTTACCTAAGGCTGGGAAATTGTTGTAGCAATGCTAACAGCATGCATTTTTTTAGAATGGCACTAATTGCACCAATGGCTGTGACAAAAGTACTACCAAGAGCGCACCCTTGACTATCTATAGCAATGCCAATGATGGCTTGGCAGAGGCGAAGACTCAGTAGGTCATTAGGAGGCCAGACTGTCAGCTTTTCTCCCACTTGTTTCACACTATTCCATTTACAGTTTGTTCAGTATCAATGTAACAGAGAGAAACACATAATACGGTGAGAGAGAAATCCTGGAAATGAAAAGTTGTTCTTTATGCTGACAGACTCAAACCTTTAAAAAGCATCATGTAGAATGTGTCTGCACACTAGTTTACTTGCCAGTCCTCAAGCCTCTTTAAAAGTTGTTATATTTTTAACAGGTATTGAAGACAACTTGAGGGGAAGGATTGGAATGTAAGTGCACAGCCAGTCTTCAAGTGGGAAGGGTATTGAAATATCCCAACATTAAATTTCATTAAAAATACTCACACTGGTATTATCAGGATTTCTTATATAATTCCTAAATGTAATGACCTCCAGAAAACAGAATCTCATGGTTATAGAACCCAAAAACTGATTTGCTGTCACTGTAATGTCATCCCTCTGCTTTCCAGAGATGGTACTGATACTTCTGGGCATAAAATCATTTGCAGCTGAATGGTGGCTGTGTAGAATACCCACCAGGCCCAGATCAATTACTTCAAATATTTATGTTAATTATAGACAACATTTACTACATTTAATGTAGTTAGCAAAATTAGTATTTTAACTCCAAATTTTCTTCCTGCATTATTGACACATCTTCATTGCACCTAAGCAATATACTCCAAAGGAATCAGCTATTTTTATCATGCAAAGTGATTTTTACCTTGTCCTTTGTCTATATGAGATCTCACAGAATAGCTTCATCTGCATCCTTCTTAAGCCCTTTACCAAGTTTCAAATGATTATGATAGTTAACTATTATTATTTATTTTACAGGCCCCGAAATATGTTCTAAGTGCCTCACAGCACAAGTAAGAAGACACGCGGTTTCTGAATAGCTTACAGTCTAATTTAATGATCTGATGCAACAAAAGTGATAAAACAGTGGGGAAGTGTTGGGGAAGGAAGGTCAGGGATCACAGCAATAAGTTTAGTTACTTGACATAGTCATGGTGGAGTAAATATTTTTACATTATTCATACCATGATTACATTCAGAAATGTTAACCAGGCCTGCTCAGGCTGTGATGTCATAGGAACCCAAAACCTAAGCAGTGTCAAGCCTGGTCAATACCTGGATGGGAGATCTCCAAGGAAAACTCTTGGTGATAGAATGGACTGCACCCTTCTTCAGAGTCAGTATTGAACCAATACCCCAGCAGGATGTCACAGAACTAAGACCCTGAACACTTGTCATTAATGATTCTATAGCAATTTTAGCAATGGTTAGAGGTGCTAACCCTTCTGTCCTAGTCAACTGTAGATACATATTTTGCAGGTGCATTTTAACATATATAATTATAAAAATTTGGGCCATTATATATTTCAGGGGTGACAGGAAGAGGAAGGAATAGACAATTTCCAAACTCCATGTCACCTACACCTTGTCACCTCATTATCTTCCTCATCTCTTGATTCCAAGCATATTCTCATTTCCAGTAAAAGGTTTACAAAGCTCACCTTGAAGGGCGAAATCAGATCTCCATAGGCTATATGAAATTTAATTCTGCCTTCTCTTTTTTCAAATCCCTCCTCAAGACTCATTTCTTCTGAGATACCTATAAGAAACAAACTAATGGTAATTAGTTTGAAGGTCTCTCATGTATGCTTGATGTGTATTCATTAGAAATAATCATTAGCAAGTGTAATAAAATATGTTATATATGCATAATGTACATAAAACTGAACATATTTTGATAATTCCCCTCTACTTCACCCAAATATGTTGCTTGTCTTGGGGTCAAGAAAGGGAAAGAATTGGAACCAACAATATGTATGCTTATTATCATCCATATCACTGTAGTGATTTTTTTCCCAAGATCCACCCATCCTCGTAATACTTTGTAACACTGAAACAAACACATAAAATTAAGGACCCAGCTACCAACCAATCCCTAAGATGTTATGTAATTTATGGACAGCCCTTTTATATTCCATTCCATTCCATGTTTCTTTGTTCCTTTTCTTTTTAGTCTCTAAGCCCCTTTATAGGTTTGTACAGGACTTACCACAATGGGATCTCTGTACACTAGCACAATAAAAATAATTTAAAAAGCAATAATCAAGCAAGCTTTGAAACACAGAATCCTAAAAATTTCTGCTTTAAAATGAGTTAGTTTTTACCACTACTTTTATAAGTGTTCCACTTAGTGCTTGCTGATGTATAATGCAATGATAGTTCAAAAAGAGTAGAAAAGCAGGGTTCTTTCTGCAGATGGCCTGTCTTGGATCCTTTCATAGCTCATGCTCTAGCTGTTGTTATAGAAACCAGAGTCATTATCTGTCTATATGTCAAATCTATCTAGATATTTTAACTACAATAATTGAAGGTTTGAGGAAAAATAGGTCAAGTCACAAAAGTCTGAATACAGCTGAAGTTTTGTTTCTCTACACTCCCTGTCTTTTGTATGTAGATTTCTTCTTTCTCCCACTATCATCTGCTGATTTAGTTAAAGTTTGTCAGAGGTGGTAGTTATTTGCAGGAAAGATGTAGCAGACAGATGGGTCTGACATTTCATCTGGAAGGCAGTAAGATTTGTGGTCATTCTAATCTCTTGTGGACAGATCTCACTCTTCCTGACAGTGAAATCTATTAAACTGTGGAATAGTCTCCCAAGAAAAGTGGTAGAATCTTCATTGCTAGGGACACTTGAAACTAGACTGAACAAAACATTAGAAAATGTGTTGTAGGGAACAATCTACACTGGCAGAGTGATAGACTAGATGACTTAATAGTTATCCATCTTTAACATCTGTGATTTTGCAAAACATAGGATTTGCCACACCAGTCAGTAACTTATACTTGAGAAACTAGTGAAAAAAGCCCAGAACGCACATGGCCAGTTATGCAACGTTGTACATAGAGGGAAAATCTTCCCTGACTGCTGCATTTATCAATGTGTCATTATTGTTAATAACTATTAATATTATTGTATTAGAGTAACATCTAAAAACCACAATCAAGGATCAGGGCCTCATTGTATTAAATGCTGTACAAATGGGCACCACATAAAGCAATCTTTGGCCCTGCGAGCTCACAATCTAGGATTACGATAAGATGCAAAGTGATGAAAAACACAGACAAATGGAGAGGAGTAAAGGGGAGGACGTTAACGTATCCTGAAGTATGAGAATCGATAGTGCTTAATACCTCAGCTTGACTAACTGTCTGTTAATGTCATGCCATTTCTACAGTTCTTCAGAAATGCATCTTAATTCTACAGGTGGATTATACATTCTGGGCTAATATGAGCCAACTGTATTCACATTAGGAAGTGCCTTCTCTCATGTCAGTGATACTATGTATATGAGTAGATGCTGTCCAACATGAGTAAGTGTGGCACAATTTAGGCTCAGGTGAAGCTGTGTTTTCCTTTTTTTCTTTTATTTGGTTTAAATGTACTGCCCTTTAATTTCACTGGGTTTCCCAGTGGTCTTCTATTATGTGACTAATTAAAAAGGAGAAACTGATCGATTTTCATTGTGCTCTCATAATTCTGAATACATCAATCACGTCTGCTCTATTTAGCTAAGAAGGAAATACTAATCCCAGTGCTCCCATCTCTCACTATATGTTTGGCCTGTTGCACCTCTAACCATTTCTTTGGTGCCTTTTTATAGACTACTTCAATTTCCACAATATCTTTAAGGTTATGTGACCAAAATTTAGATAAAGAAAAGACTATCATTGTATATGAGGCAGTTATTACAATACTCTCTATACTGTTTTTTGGGGGGGCGGGGGGGAGGGAGATTAATGTCACCATGTATCCTCTTTCTTATTGAATATTCCCACTGCACATTTGGAAGACATTTTCACTAACCTATCCACCATGACTCCTAGGTCTTCCTCAACGTTCTCTGCAAATTCAAAGCCCAACAGCACACAAGAGAAGTCTGGATTTTAGCAGATGTGTATTGTTTAATCTTTATCCAAGTGAAATCTGTCATATTTTACAATCTGCCACAGTCTTAACCTGTGGAAACAGCTCAATGTCATAAGCAAACTTTACTAACTCACTGCTCAATTCCTCCGTCAAACCATGCATAAATAACACTGGTCCAAATAACTAACAATGGAGCATCCTGCTATCAACCTCATTTTCACAACTGGAGTAGCCAGTCAAGGACTCCTTTTTTCCTATTACTGGTTATTTATTTTCTTTTATAGTCTCTTTTGAGAGATTCTATCAAAAGCTTTTTTGAAAATCCAAATAAATTATATCCATTGGGTCACCTTTATCTACTATTTTTGTTAACTTTTTTCAAAAAATTCGAACAAAGTAGAGGGGCACTGTTCCCCGCTGCTGGTTTGATCTACTCTATTTATGTTGTTCCACTTTCCACTTTTTTCACTTTTAAATGATTTTTTCTAGTTAACCCAAATAGAGCTAAAAGAATAATTTGCAGACAATAGTTTACTCAGTATATCTAGCCTCTCATTCTGCTCACATATTATACATGAGCAGATTTTTAACTTACCCATCACATATTTTTGTAAGTTTTTACTTTATGGAAGTGGAAGGGTGTTGTGTGCCAAGTTATTTCAACCAATCTCATTCACAAATGCTCCTTTTGTGCCCACAACTTTATGGATTTATTGTGAACAGTTTGCTGAAGTGTTTGATGCTCAATATTCAAAATATGGGCATTGCTAGTTAGTCATGATTAGCCACACAAGTCACATGATATTGCTTCTGTTCCCTGATTGGACTGGCAGAAGCATAATATGTAATCAGGTAGAAGGTTTAAAAAAGCCAATTGGCTTTGTTTATTTGAGTCAGGGAGCAGTAACAGTTTAGGGAGAAGCAGCAAATAAACAGCATTAGGGAAATTAGGGAATTTTAGAAATTATTATGGGGCAGATTCTTTATACACTTACATCCCCTTTGTATAACTCAGGTGGTGCAAGGGAGCCATAAGCTGGGACCAGCTGCCCAGCAGAGAATTCCCTTGTCAAAGGGAAAATCCTGCTGGCACAAGTGTACTGCAGCTGAGTCCTGGGCTAGCGACCCTCCTGCCCTTCTCAGGTGTCACAGGGAGCATGCTATTGAGCGGGCAGAGAGTGTGCATGGCAAAGCAGAGCTATGCCTACCACTGGTGTAGCCTATGAATGACCCTACTCCAGTGGCGCAACTTTGAACCATTTGCTGCTCTAAGTATCATCAGGAATAAGGCTGGTCCTGAAAACCAGATAGCCATAACTGATTATTTGGTGCACCCCACTCTCTCCTGCACCAAGCAGAGTTCTGGCACTAGAGAGAATATAGCCCTAAAACATTTCCTTTCCAGGCCCCAAAGTTCTTACTGAGGCTTCATTCCTCGATAGCTGCATCCTACATAAAATACACTAACCACCCCTACTACTCATCAGCACACAGTGTAGGGAAGTACTCATAGCAGCAGAGGATGGAGACATTTGTACGCAAGCTTAAAATTTGCTTTCTGGGAGCATTCATGCAAGTAAAGTTCAAGTAAAGTAAAGTTAGCTATGTGCTAAAAAAAATTCAAATTTTGCTGCTCTGGTCTGATGGGGTGGGGTTGGCTGAGGGGGAAACAGCATATGCAGACCACAATGATAAACAGGTTGAGAACCACTGGTGTAGTGTCTTCCTCAGCCATCTGTAATGGGTAGCCTCCAATCTCTTTTTGTTAGCCACTGTCATCAGTCAAATCTCTGCTCCGTACAATAATGTGTTCAGTACAATCACATGGTGTAATCTGACCTTTAGTTTGGTATGGAGATCTGTTTGAACCAATGTTAGTCCTTCCAAAACTGATGATTGCTTTTCCTAACCTTGTATAAATATCTTTATTACAACCACCTTCAAATGTCATCACTCCCAAATAGAAGAACTCTTCTACCTGTTCGATTTCTCTTCCATCCATGTCACCTTTGCATCTGTTGCCCAGTTTTCACCTTCATAATCTTGTTTTTTTCTGCATTTACTTTCAATCTAATTTTTATTGCTTCCAGTTCTACCTCTGTTGTAGGGCAATCATTTCTTTCCACATTATATTTAGTAAAGCAACACTGTATAATCAGCAAAGTTGAGGTCATGTCACTCATGTATACTAACCCATTTTACACAGGCTATGATGCCTTTTGTTTCTTGCTTTATCACCCAGCCTGATGGTAATGCATAGAGGATTGGTGATAACACACACGCATTTCTAACACCAGTCACAATATTGAACCATTCACTCGGCCCTATATCTGATCTTACTGCACATCTTCTTAGCATATGTGCAACATGCCTCAAGCGGCACGTGACCAGGATTCATCACCAAATTTGGTCTGCTGGTTGGATCATTATCTTCCCTGGCTTGAGCCAGGTACTGATGGGGAGTGCAACATGAATGCTGATCCATCTATTTCCATCATATAAAGTCATCATGTTGATCAAGTTCTAGAAATATTCCATTTGTGGATGCTATCAAACACTTTCTTCAAGTTGTTGAAGGTGGGGTTTTGCCAAGCAGTAGTTTTTTTGATGATCTGTTGAAGAGTGAATATCTGTTCACAACAATACCTACCAGAATGGAACCCAGCCTGTTCTTCTCGTAATATTTCAACCACTGCCTTCTTCATTCTATTCTGAATGACAGTAGCCCATACTTTGCCCGGGTTGATGGCAGTACAATATCTCTCAGTTTGTGTACTGAGTAAGATCAAACTTTTTTGGCAATGCCATGATGATACTATCTTTGGCAAGTGTTCTTTCACCCATGTGGGTACACACAACCAAAGTAAATTCTTTTAAAATCTGAGTGAACATTTGCAGAAAATATTTTGTAGTATTTGTCCAGCTGTAAGCCCCAACACATTTCCATGCTGCTGCTCTCACACCCTTTTGTTTTATTTTGCTTAGAAATACATAAAACATATGGAACTCTAATATGGTATTTTTAAATAGCCTCCAAGATGATTCTTTGTCAAACAGGATCTCAAGCTATCTTTTCTCCACCTGACTTAACTAAATAATTGTAGCTTCTCTTGAATATGGAAAGGGGATCTGCTTGTGACATCAGCTATAGCTTGGTCCTCAAATAGCCTGCCATACTTATTGGCAGAAATAACAATGTAGGCACAAATATCAACTTTTATTTAAATTTATTGAAAGGTTTTACGGTGCCACTAAGAAATATTGAACATAATTGAATAAACTGACACCTATGCTTGGAGGTCCTACATCTCATGCCCTGGCAATACAAAATGTCTTTAGGACCAGTGAACTTTTACAAACATTAGGCACGGACCAGATTCTACTCCTGTGACAATTCCTATCCTAGAATAAGCTGTTTATAGTAATAATGGCATTCATCATGTATAACATGATCCCTCCCCCTTCCTGTTACTTTGCCTGTCCTTCCTGTGTAACATGTCAGAAATAGTCCTATCCCATTGATTTTTATTGACCCATCCCCTACGAAACCAGTTATTTTCATTTCCATTTTACCCTTTTTTGTTTTGAGTTAATATGAGTAACATAATATGGCTTTTGTCTTCTCCTTTTACACAGATTATAATCTGTGGTATAACTCAGTCATTCCAGATTTACAGCAGTGTCAGGGGAGAACAAGGCCTAAAGAACTTGGCAAATATATTATTAGCCATTAGCTCCATTTAACTAAAACTGTGAATATTCATAGAACCCTGTCTGTATCTAATTGTAATAAAGCAACTTTAAGGGTTGCTGCTGACAATAGCATCACTAAGGCCTGGTCTACACTAGGAGTTTATCTCGAATTTAGCAACGTTAAACCGAATTAACCCTGCACCCGTCCACACAACGAAGCCCTTTACTTCTATATAAAGGGCTCTTAATATCGATATCTGTACTCCTCCCCGATGAGGGGAGTAGCGCTGAAATCGGTATTGCCATTTCGAATTAGGGTTAGTGTGGCCGCAATTCGAAGGTATTGGCCTCCGGGAGCTATCCCACAGTGCACCATTGTGACCGCTCTGGACAGCAATCTGAACTCGGATGCACTGGCCAGGTAGACAGGAAAAGCCCAGTGAACTTTTGAATTTCATTTCCTGTTTGCCCAGCGTGGAGAGCACAGGTGACCACGCAGAGCTCATCGGCACAGGTAACCATGCAATCCGAGAATCGAAAAAGAGCACCAGCATGGACCGTACGGGAGGTACTGGATCTGATCGCTATATGGGGAGAGGATTCAGTGCTAGCAGAACTACGTTCCAAAAGACGAAATGCCAAAACTTTTGAAAAAATCTCCAAGGGCATGATGGAGAGAGGCCACAATAGGGACTCACTACAGTGCCGCGTGAAAGTTAAGGAGCTCAGACAAGCCTACCAGAAAACCAAAGAAGCAAACGGAAGGTCCGGGGCAGAGCCGCAGACATGCCGCTTCTACGCTGAGCTGCATGCAATTCTCGGGGGGGCCGCCACCACTACCCCACCTCTGACCGTGGATTCCGAGATGGGGGTAATCTCAGCCATGCCTGAGGATTCTGCGGACGGGGAAGATGAGGAGGAGGAGGAGGAGGATGAGCTCGCGGAGAACACACAGCACTCCGTTCTCCCCAACAGCCAGGATCTTTTTCTCAGCCTGACAGATGTACCCTCCCAACCCCCAGACAATGAGGCCACGGAAGGGACCTCCGGTGAGTGTACCTTTGTAAAAATATAAAACATAGTTTAAAAGCAAGCATTTTTTAATGATTAACTTGCCCTGAGGACTTGGGATGCATTCGCGGCCAGTACAGCTACTGGAAAAGTCTCTTAACGTGTCTGGGGATGGAGCGGAAATCCTCCAGGAACATCTCCATGAAGCTCTCCTGGAGGTACTCCAAAAGCCTTTCCACAAGGTTTCTGGGCAGTGCAGCCTTATTCCGTCCTCCATGGTAGGACACTTGACCACACCATGCTAGTAGCAAGTAATCTGGTATCATTGCATGACAAAGCCTGGCAGCGTATGGTCCCGCTGTTTGCTGGCATTCAAGCAACATCCGTTCTTTATCTCGCTGTGTTATCCTCAGGAGAGTGATATCGTTCATGGTAACCTGGTTGAAATACGGGAATTTAATTAAGGGAACAGAGGTGGCCGTTCCTACTGGGCTGTTTGCCTGTGGCTGAAAAGAAATCCTTCCCTGCAGTTAGCCAAGCGGGGGGGAGGGGAGGGTGATCATTGGCGCTGAGCTTTTCGCGTTTGGCTAGCAGGGATCTTCCCTGATACCAGCCACGCAGTGGGGGGAGGGGTAAAGCGATGGGGGGGGGGTTAGTTTGGTTTCTGCAGGGATCTTCCCTGATACCAGCCACGCGGTGTGGGGGAAGGATAAAGCGATCATCCCAGAGAATTGGATGGGGGGTGTAGTTTGGTTTCTGCTGCTGCACGTTAACAGGAAAACCGCAGCACTCAACGGGCTTTGCTTGGTATGTGGGAAAGCAGGGCGCTGCTTTTCTGAAGGCTACAGAAGCCGAAAGACAATGGCTTACCATGGCCGCATGCAAGCCGAATTCTGTTGACCGGACCTGCGTCTGTGCTCTCTAACACCAAAGCCGCAGGCACTCAATATTAAGATGCAAAATGTGACCTTGTACCAAAATCACATGTGCTATGTAATGTGAATAGTGTTGTTCACCGTGAAAGAGTATAAGCATTGTTCTGTAAAATGTATCTTTTAAAATACTTCTCTCCCTTTTTTCCCTCCCTCCCGCAGCTGCAAATTTTTCAAGCCTCCCTCCTCCATCCCGAAGGCTATCTCAGATAAGGCGGCGAAAAAAAAGGACGAGAGACTAAATGTTCTCTGAAATCATGGAATCGACCCGCAATGAAAGAGCTCATCTGAATGAGTGGAAGGACGTGGTTTCAAAGTACAGGAAAGAGACCAGTGAACGTGAGGACAGGAGTGACCAATGTGAGGACATGAGGGACCAACGTGAGGAAAGAAGGGACCAACTTGAGGAGAGGAGAGACGCTCGAGATGAGAGGTGGCCGCAGGAAGATCAGAGGAGCAGGATGCAACGCTGGGGCTGCTGCGTGAGCAAATGGACATGCTCTGGCGTCTGGTGGAGCTTCAGGAACGACAGCAGGATCACAGACTGCCACTGCAGCCCCTGTATAACCACCCTCACCATGTTCCATAGCCTCTTCACCCAGACGTGTAAGAACGCGGGGGGGGGAGGCTCCGTGCACCCACCCACTCCACCCCAGTGGACAGCCCAACCAAAAGGCTGTCATTATTTTAAACTTTTTTAGTGGCCTTTTCCTTCCCTCCTATCCTCCTCCCAAACCCCACCAGGGCTACCTTGTCAGTTCTCTCCCTCTTCCTCTTTTTAATAAAGAATAAATGATTTTTAAATGATAGTGACTTTATTTCCTTTGAAAGCAAGCTGTGATCGAAGGGGGAGGGTGGGTTGCTTACAGAGAATGAGTCAAGGGGGTGGGTTTTCATCAAGGAGAAACAAACAGAACTTTCATACCGTAGCCTGGCCAGTCATGAAACTGGTTTTCAAAGCTTCTCTGATGCGCAGCGCTTCCTGGTGTGCTCTTCTAATCGCCCTGGTGTCTGGCTGGTGTCAGTGGCCAGGCGATTTGCCTCAGTCTCCCACCCCGCCATAAAGGTCTCCCCCTTACTCTCACAGAGATTGTGGAGCACACAGCAAGCAGCAATAACAATGGGAATATAGGTTTGGCTGAGGTCTGAGCGTCCCTTTAAACGTCCAAATGCACATTCTACCACCATTCTGCACTTGCTCAGCCTGTAGTTGAAAAGCTCCTGACTACTGTCCAGGCTGCCTGTGTATGGCTTCATGAGCCATGGCATTAAGGGGTAGGCTGGGTCCCCAAGGATAACTATAGGCATTTCAACATCCCCAATGGTTATTTTCTGGTCTGGGAAGTAAATCCCTTGCTGCAGCCGTTTAAACAGAGTAGTGTTCCTGAAGACACAAGCGTCATGAACCCTTCCCGGCCAGCCCACGTTGATGTTGGTGAAACGTCCCTTGTGATCCACCAGTGCTTGCAGCACCATTGAAAAGTACCCCTTGCGGTTTATGTACTGGCTGCCCTGGTGCTCCGGTGCCAAGATAGGGATATGGGTTCTATCTATCGCTCCACCACAGTTAGGGAATCCCATTGCAGCAAAGCCATCCACTATGACCTGCACATTTCCCAGAGTCACTACCTTTGGTAGCAGCAGCTCAGTGATTGCTTTGGCTACTTGCATCACTGCAGCCCCCACAGTAGATTTGCCCACTCCAAATTGATTCCCGACTGACCGGTAGCTGTCTGGCGTTGCAAGCTTCCACAGGGCTATCGCCACTCGCTTCTCAACTGTGAGGGCTGCTCTCATCTTGGTATTCTGGCGCGTCAGGGCAGGGGAAAGCAAGTCACAAAGTTCCATGAAAGTGCCCTTACGCATGCGAAAGTTTCGCAGCCACTGGGAATCATCCCAGACCTGCAACATTATGCGGTCCCACCAGTCTGTGCTTGTTTCCCGGGCCCAGAATCGGCATTCCACGGCTAGAACCTGCCCCATCAACAACATGATCTCCAAAGCGCCGGGGCCCGCGGTTTGAGAGAATTCTGTGTCCATGTCCATGTCCTCATCACTCTCGTCGCCGCGCTGCAGTCGCCACCTCCTCCTCGCCTGGTTTTTCTGGTCCTGGTTCAGCATAAACTGCACGAGAATGCGCGAGGTGTTTACAATGTTCATGACTGCTGTCTTGAGCTGCGCGGGCTCCATGCTTGACGTGGTATGGCGTCCGCAGTGCAGTGTTCACCCAGGAAAAAAGGCGTGAAACGGTTGTCTGCCGTTGCTTTCATGAAGGGAGGGGTGAGGCTGTCCCCAGAACCACCAGCGACCATGTTTTTTGCCCCATCAGGCATTGGGATCTCAACCCAGAATTCCAATGGGCGGGGGAGGCTGTGGGAACTATGGAATAGCTATGAGATAGCTACCCACAGTGCAACGCTCCAGAAGTCGACGCTAGCCTCAGTACATGTGCTTAGTGTGGCCGCGTGCACTCGACTTTATACAATCTGTTTCCAAAAATCGGTTTCTGTAAAATCGGAATAATCCCGTAGTGTAGACATACCCTAAGGTTCAGCCATCTAAGAAAAGGAATTGTGGGAGATGTGTCTGAGGGTCATATGACAGTTGCTTCAGGTTAGTAGCAGAGTGGAGCTGGTAGAAAAGCCAGCTGAGATGAGCCAGATAAGTTCCATGCAGAAAAGCCAGGAGGAACTACAGAAAGCAGGAGGAAGCAGGCAGGTTCTCCAGCCATAGCACCTGGCCTAGGAGTGTGAGGCCAAGTAGGAGGTGGCCCGCAGAAGGATGAAGTGGGATTTGGTATGAAGGTGAAGACCAGGGTTTCCAATAATTGATCATTAATAAATAGCCAATAATTATTCAGTTAATATTTTAATTTATCCAACTGATGTTTAAGCAGTTTACATTTACCAAACAATTAGAGACCTTGGACAAGTCAGAGTGACTGAATTATTAGAAGATTAGACAGCACATAATAGAAAGAGGTACAATAGTTACCATGCAGTTCTGTGAGAGCCATGTCCTGGCAGCATGACATCTCCTTCTGATTCTGTCAGGGCTCTGATTAATTGCCTATAACCGGACCTTATTATAGGTACTCTGTTTACAGTTGCACTTTTCCTCTTTTCATATACATACTTATCCTTATTTTTAACACATTTCCAAACTTCCTATCCTATTTGATATACGTCCAACTGCAAGATCAGCATCTGCTGTATCTTCATTGTTTGTGCCATTTACATAGAGTATACAAATACATTAAACATGTCAACTTAACATACGCTATTCAACAGAAACAACAGAACACAATATAAAATAACTTTTAACATATTTTGCAAACTGGTATTTTTCACATCCTACAATCACTTAACAGCATTCTCAAAGCATCTTGGGAGTTTGGCTCTCCAGCAGGCCTTAGGCCTAACATACGCTTGGCCTACCAGTCAACAAAGGGGACACAACACTTCACTCTTTAGGGTCTCTTGGCAGGAACCCACAGTTTAAGGAGGGTCTCCTCTACACCACAGCAGTGCCATGAAGAGAGGCAAGCTAGAAGAGGAAAAGAATACTGTGCTGGAGAACCCAGGAGCAGGCCTAATTTTGTTGATTAAGCACAACCAGAGCTACATGACTACAGAGCCCAAAGAGGACAGGCAGAGTGAGAGACTGTCTTTGTTTGGACTGTTTTGTTTTGATCCCTGAAAGGTGGGGAGTCATTTAAAATCCCATTGTCATCCAATCACTGAGGGAGATGGTGATCTAGCAAGAAAAAGTGGGCAAACTGAGTCAATGACAACAGAAAACTAAGAACCCCATTACTCATATAGAACTTACATTTTCACTTCCCATTTCTCTTTGTCTACCTATGAACACTTGTTCTCTAAAAGCAGATTTAGATTGTAAACTATTTGGTGCCAGAATTTCATTTTTACTTGGTGTGAGTGCCTAGCACATATCTGTGTACTCAAAAATAATACTTATTAATCATAGAATATCAGGGTTGGAAGGGACCTCAGGAGGTCATCTAGTCCAACCCCCTGCTCAAAGCAGGACCAATCCCCAGACAGATTTTTGCCCCAGATACCTAAATGGCCCCCTCAAGGATTAAACTCACAACCCCTGGCCAATGCTCAAACCACTGAGCTATCATCGTCTTCACAAAAATAGCTACTTACTCATTGGGTAAAATACTGGCTTTGTTAAAGCCAATGGGTATTCTGCTATTTACTTCAATAAAGCCAGGATTGCACTGTATATTTCTAATTACTGAACCTCTTGCCATCATGTTCGCCTCTGCCACACGTGTTTTAACTTTTATTTAACTGTTTTAACATAACAAAACAATGCAAACACAGACACTCATAATGTAGCCTTAGTTGTCTGAACAGCACCTGCAACAATGGGACCCCGATCCATGACTGAGGCCCCTTAGGCATTTCAGCAATACAAATAATAACGATTGTGTTTTACAGGCACAAGTCTGTGGGCCAGGGTGAAGCCATCCAGTCCCACTTCCAACTCTTCTGAAGTAACTTATGGTATTAGCAGTACTAGTCTCACATGGCCCTTATGCTCAGGGTAGAGCAAAGGATGCATTGTGTGTGGGGCCTATCTAAGAGTAACAAAATGGAAAAGAATAATTTTGCCGAGCCCCTTTGTGCACTCACACAGGAACTGCCCACGATCCAACAGCTGTATCTGCCAGCATCAAGTCTGAAGGTGAAAGAGAACCAGAGATTGAGGATAGTCCATAGCTATGGGACTCGTAAAGCATATGCATGTTATAAAGTTGGAAAATATTATATTATTTTTAAGTCACCACAATCTAAAATAGGCTATAAAGTCTAATATATATGGCCTTGGAAGTATTATATTTTTGTCAGTAAACGTCGATTTCACCATACCCACACACAAACAGAAGAAAAAAAAATTCCATCAATGATAATCAAAATGTAGAGGCATAAAGTAAGAAATGCTGCTTGAGAATTTATTGGAGTTTGATTTAAAGATATTTACTTAGCATATTTTGACATGTGATGTTGACAATATGTGTTTTAATGGTTATAAAGCGTTAGCTTTTTGAATCTCAATGTCTACTGACATTAAACAATTATTTTGTGGCCCCACCCCACTAGTGACTGGCACCTCCATGATTTCCTACAAGTGGGAACATTCAAATAGATACAAATTTAAAAAATATTTAAAATCCATAATTTTGTACAACTGTAAAAATTTTAACTGATACAAATCAAAAATGCTTAAAAATAAACATTGATATTTTAAAAAATAATTTTGATGGATAATATCAATTTAATTCTTCCAAGACTAAGTATATAGTATAGGTTTTGCCATAACTGCAAAATTAAAGCAATGACAATTTGCATAAAATAATCCCCGCCACAAGCACTGTTTAGTAATTCCTTGTTCAACATGATGATTGCATTTCAAAGTCTAATCTAACCACATTCCAAGATACTTCAAAATGTGTGGCTTTAGGGAATAGGAACCATCATTCTGGGACTATACAGTGCAAAATTCAGAGAGTTCAGTCTGGGACGTGCACCAGCTACCCAAGCTTTGCATTTGTGAATTTAAAACAACATTATCCAATTTATCACAATCTTGTAATTTATCAAACTCACACTGGAGACTAAACTAAATACCATGTAAATATTTATCTGACCTATAAATAATAGTGTCATCCCCACAGAGATGAAACTTTGAGTTTCAAAAGCCTGGATCAATATCATTAATATATAATGATAAAGGTAACAAGACAAGAACTGAACCTTGAAGGACTCTGATAGAGCTAAAAGCATTATCTGAGAACAGCTCTTTATAAACAACTATTAGACAGGATAAGACCAAACCATGACACCCTTAGGCTCCTAATTCTTTTTCACTAAAGTGATTTGTCACCTGCAGACTGGATGTCTGCAGTGCTCTCTACCTGGGGTGAAAACTGAAGGACAAACAGACACCTTAACTCCATTCCATGCAGTAGCCTGTCTTCTGAACAAGTCAGAGTTGAGAAAAAGTAGTACACCGATACCCCTGCATGCTCCATTGGCTCCCCATTCAATTCCAGTTCAAATTCAAGGTCCACATCCCTATCTTTAATGCTATGAGGGGAGTAAGGCCAGTGTATCTCAGGGATTGTGTCTCCTTCCATGAACCTTGAAGCCAACGATGCCCACTGACATTTTAGGATGCTACAGGCAGAGCATTCTCAACGCAAGACTCTAAATCAGCGGTTCTCAAACTGTGGATCGTGACCCCAAAGTGGGTCATGACCCTGTTTTAATGAGGTTGCCGGGTCGGACGTTAGATTTGCTGGAGCCCAGGACTGAAGCTGAAGGGTTGCGGGGCTCAGGTCACAGCCCCCCCGCCTGGGGCTGAAGCCCTTGAGCTTGGGCTTAACCCCCCCCCCCCCCCCCGCCAGAGACAGTGGGACTCAGGCGGGCTCAGGCTTCAGTCCCCCTTCCTGGGGTCATGTAGTCATTTTTGTTTTGAAGCTGATCACAGTGCAATGAAGTTTGAGTACCCCTGCTCTAAATAATGGCCTCATCACTAGAACTGATCAATTAGTTCACAGCTCTAACTAAGCTATTCACATGCATGTTTGCAGAATTCAGGTATAATTTAAATCAAGAAGTTAAAGGGAATTTAATCATTAAAAGGGGGAAGGGAAGGCAAAGTATTCAGTGGGGCTATTGGAAGGAATAAACTTTGTCATGTGTGTAAGTGTTGGCAGAAACAGGCCCTGATATTGTAAGCTGTTCGAGGCAGAGTCTGTCCCTTACAATGTGTTTGTGCTGTGCCCAGCACAAAATAGCCTTGTTACTGATTGGGGCCTTTAGCCTCTACTGTAAAAAAAATACATAATACAATTAATAATCATATTCAAATAGGTTAAACGTGGTGAAGAACATCTTCAGTCAAAATAAAGGAAAACTTTAAAAAAAATCTAAAAGTGCATACATTTACATGCATGTAAAGTACAAGCAGATGAATTATTCTTAGAACCAGTCCCATTAGCTAGAATATCATTATTAATTTTCTTACATTTTATAAGGTCATTCAGCCCCAAGGATTCCAGAGTGTTTACAGCTGTATTTATGAGGACTTCAGTTATGAAGTCCATAGGTAAGAATGTGATCAGAGCTCCATTTCGCACCTTATTATAATTTGTACACAGCTAACTGTTTATGGAAATGAGATTTTCATCTGAACTTATTTGCCATTCATGTATGGGAGTACTTGTTTATTCTCCCCTGCCCATACTTTCATTAATATAGGAAATACACTTCAAATGAAAATTTTGAAAGTGTCTCATATTTTTGGCTGTCTCTCACTCAGAAATGGAAATGTTTCACATTTCTGAATTCACCCATAATTAGATGTCTGTAAGAGCTTGGGTGTAGATTAGTTTTGAAGGAAATATATTGTGAATCAAAATATTATTAGCAGTCTTTATCAGTTAGGACTGGATTCCCACCAGCAATGCTGCCATTGAAAATTTGAACTCATGTATAAAACTTTCAATGTGAACCTGCTGGTTAAAATGTTCACCATAACGCACTGCACAGGTTGCTGAGTGCTGGCGAGGGCCACTGCAGAATTTAGAAGCTCCACAAATTAGTGAGAGCTTTGGGGAGCCATGACATAGCCGGAGGACCTCTGGAATTTAGCAGCTCTACAGGGAACTGGAACTTAGAGGTAGTCCTTGAACCTATTGAGCTACTTAAATTTTTATGCTTGTAGATGCAAGCCATTTTAGACCTCAGCTAGTTAAGCACTCAGCACTTAAGGTTTTATGTGCATGAAATTTGCTGAAGCATTAAAATGACAGAAGATTAAGCCAATTTAACTCTATGAATACCATATAAAACTTTAAGCAGCCTAGTAGGGTTCACACTGCCCCCAGCAACCAGTGCTATGAAGAAGTCCTATGGGATTGTTTACATGGCAGGGTAATGTGCTGTACAGAGATGTGATTTCTAAAGTGCACTAATGTGTTGTGCATTAATTGGTCCATGAAGAACCTGCTGGTGCACACTAAAAGTTCCCTAGTTCACTTTAACATATACTTTAGAAATCATATCCCTATATTGTGCACTGCTGCACTGTGTAGACAAGCCCCAAGCTTCAAAGGGATCCCTCCCCAACTGTCATTGCTACTCCTTTTCTGGAGAGTTCCTGAGCCCCCAGGAGAGGGAGTATCAGGAAATCCACAGCAGAGACTCTCCTCTCTGGCAGACTTCAGGAATTTTGCGGGAGAGGGTAGTATCTGCTATATCCCTTTTCCAGAAACTCTGGATGACAAAGAAGCAAAAGTGGGCGCTATTTTGAGTGGCCTGCCAGCCACACCATAGAAATTAAAATAGCTAGTAATACTGATGCACAACTGCAAACTATATCCAAGTTTATAATAAGACATTGCTGACCATTACGTTCCACATCCAGTCAATGATTCCTGTACAATAAGAGAAGGGGGCAACTCTTCAGAACTGAAGGTTTTTCATCTATATCAGTGCCTGTGCTAGTCCACTGGGGGCCCTAAACAGGAATATTTTGCCCCACCCCCACCCCCGCTCTGCACACACACAACACATACTAATAATTAATAGGGAGCCCTGTGGAGCTGCTCGGGCCCTAAGCAATTGCTTAGTCTGCTTATACCTAGCATCAGCTTTGCCTACAGTAAATATAGTGGAACCCTACTGTCCTTTCAGAAGGATGTATAGGAACTGGGTATAGTGTATAAGAACTGGGTAATATTCCCTTAAATAGTTTGGAAGTGATTGTCCTTGTTTTCTATTGCAGAAGCCAACAGAGCAGCAGTGTATATATAACTAGATTCATAGATTCTAGGACTGGAAGGGACCTCGAGAGGTCATCGAGTCCAGTCCCCTGCCCGCATGGCAGGACCAAATACTGTCTAGACCATCCCTGATAGACATTTATCTAACCTACTCTTAAATATCTCCAGAGATGGAGATTCCACAACTTCCCTAGGCAATTTATTCCAGTGTTTAACCACCCTGACAGTTAGGAACTTTTTCCTAATGTCCAACCTAGACCTCCCTTGCTGCAGTTTAAGCCCATTGCTTCTTGTTCTATCCTTAGAGGCTAAGGTGAACAAGTTTTCTCCCTCCTCCTTATGACACCCTTTTAGATACCTGAAAACTGCTATCATGTCCCCTCTCAGTCTTCTCTTTTCCAAACTAAACAAACCCAATTCTTTCAGTCTTCCTTCATAGGTCATGTTCTCAAGACCTTTAATCATTCTTGTTGCTCTTCTCTGGACCCTTTCCAATTTCTCCACATCTTTCTTGAAATACGGTGCCCAGAACTGGACGCAATACTCCAGCTGAGGCCTAACCAGAGCAGAGTAGAGCGGAAGAATGACTTCTTGTGTCTTGCTCACAACACACCTGTTAATACATCCCAGAATCATGTTTGCTTTTTTTGCAACAGCATCACACTGTTGACTCATATTTAGCTTGTGGTCCACTATAACCCCTAGATCCCTTTCTGCCGTACTCCTTCCTAGACAGTCTCTTCCCATTCTGTATGTGTGAAACTGATTTTTTCTTCCTAAGTGGAGCACTTTGCATTTGTCTTTGTTAAACTTCATCCTGTTTAACTCAGACCATTTCTCCAACTTGTCCAGATCATTTTGAATTATGACCCTGTCCTCCAAAGCAGTTGCAATCCCTCCCAGTTTGGTATCATCCGCAAACTTAATAAGCGTACTTTCTATGCCAATATCTAAGTCGTTAATGAAGATATTGAACAGAGCCGGTCCCAAAACAGACCCTTGCGGAACCCCACTCATTATGCCTTTCCAGCAGGATTGGGAACCATTAATAACAACTCTCTGAGTACGGTTATCCAGCCAGTTATGCACCCACCTTATAGTAGCCCCATCTAAATTGTATTTGCCTAGTTTATCGATAAGAATATCATGCGAGACCGTATCAAATGCCTTATTAAAGTCTAGGTATACCACATCCACAGCTTCTCCCTTATCCACAAGACTCGTTATCCTATCGAAGAAAGCTATCAGATTGGTTTGACATGATTTGTTCTTTACAAATCCATGCTGGCTGTTCCCTATCACCTTACCACCTTCCAAGTGTTTGCAGATGATTTCCTTAATTACTTGCTCCATTATCTTCCCTGGCACAGAAGTTAAACTAACTGGTCTGTAGTTTCCTGGGTTGTTTTTATTTCCCTTTTTATAGATGGGCACTATATTTGCCCTTTTCCAGTCTTCTGGAATCTCTCCCGTCTCCCATGATTTTCCAAAGATAATAGCTAGAGGCTCAGATACCTCCCCTATTAGCTCCTTGAGTATTCTAGGATGCATTTCATCAGGCCCTGGTGACTTGCAGGCATCTAACTTTTCTAAGTGATTTTTAACTTGTTCTTTTTTTATTTTATCTGCTAAACCTACCCCCTTCCCATTAGCATTCACTATGTTAGGCATTCCTTCAGACTTCTCGGTGAAGACCGAAACAAAGAAGTCATTAAGCATCTCTGCCATTTCCAAGTTTCCTGTTACTGTTTCTCCCTCTTCACTGAGCAGTGGGCCTACCCTGTCTTTGGTCTTCCTCTTGCTTCTAATGTATTGATAAAAAGTCTTCTTGTTTCCCTTTATTCCCGTAGCTAGTTTGAGCTCATTTTGTGCCTTTGCCTTTCTAATCTTGCCCCTGCATTCCTGTGTTGTTTGCCTATATTCATCCTTTGTAATCTGTCCTAGTTTCCATTTTTTATATGACTCCTTTTTATTTTTTAGATCATGCAAGATCTCGTGGTTAAGCCAAGGTGGTCTTTTGCCACATTTTCTATCCTTCCTAACCAGCGGAATAGCTTGCTTTTGGGCCCTTAATAGTGTCCCTTTGAAAAACTGCCAACTCTCCTCAGTTGTTTTTCCCCTCAGTCTTGATTCCCATGGGACCTTACCTATCAGCTCTCTGAGCTTACCAAAATCTGCCTTCCTGAAATCCATTGTCTCTATTTTGCTGTTCTCCCTTCTACCCTTCCTTAGAATCGCAAACTCTATGATTTCATGATCACTTTCACCCAAGCTGCCTTCTACTTTCAAATTCTCAACAAGTTCCTCCCTATTTGTTAAAATCAAGTCTAGAACAGCTTCCCCCCTAGTAGCTTTTTCAACCTTCTGAAATAAAAAGTTGTCTGCAATGCAGACCAAGAATTTGTTGGATAGTCTGTGCCCTGCTGTGTTATTTTCCCAACATATATCCGGATAGTTGAAGTCCCCCATCACCACCAAATCTTGGGCTTTGGATGATTTTGTTAGTTGTTTAAAAAAAGCCTCATCCACCTCTTCCACCTGGTTAGGTGGCCTGTAGTAGACTCCTAGCATGACATCACCCTTGTTTTTTACCCCTTTTAGCCTAACCCAGAGACTCTCAACACTTCCATCTCCTATGTCCATCTCTACCTCAGTCCAAGTGTGTACATTTTTAATATATAAGACAACACCTCCTCCCTTTTTCCCCTGTCTATCCTTCCTGAGCAAGCTGTATCCATCCAGACCAACATTCCAACATTCCAATCATCCATCCCACCAAGTTTCAGTGATGCCAACAATGTCATAGTTGTATTTATTTATTAGCACTTCCAGTTCTTCCTGCTTATTACCCATACTTCTCGCATTTGTATATAGGCATCTAAGATACTGGTTTGATCTTTCCTCCCAGTTTTGTCCTGACCCTCCTTTCTCTCTGCCAATATAGTCCACACTCCCTCTCGTTTCCGACCCATCTCCCAGGTCTCCATGTTCCCCACTTACCTGCGGGCTTTGCTCACCTGTCCCCGTCGAACCTAGTTTAAAGCTCTCCTCACTAGGTTAGCCAGTCTGTGTCCAAATAGGGTCTTTCCCCTCCTCAAAAGGTGAACGCCATCTCTGCCTAGCAGTCCTTCCTCAAATAGCATCCCGTGGTCTAGGAAGCCAAAGCCCTCCTGGCGACACCATCTTCGCAGCCAGGCATTCACCTCCATGATGCATCTGTCTCTGCCCGGGCCCCTACCTTTGACAGGAAGAATCGAAGAGAATACCACCTGTGCTCCAAACTCCTTCACCCGTACTCCCAGAGCCCTGTAGTCACTCTTGATCCGCTCAGTGTCACACCGCGCAGTATCGTTTGTGCCCACATGGATGAGTAGCATGGGGTAGTAGTCAGAGGGCTGGATAATCCTCGACAATGCCTCCGTAATGTCTCGGATACGGGCTCCCGGCAGGCAGCATACCTCCCGAGATGAAATGTCAGGGCGACAGATGGGCACCTCCGTCCCCCTCAGCAGAGAGTCTCCAACCACCACTACCCTACGTTTCCTATTCGCAGTGGTGGCAGCAGACCTCCCAGCCTTAGGGGTACGAGGCTTCTCCTCCTTTACTGTAGGGGGTGATGCCTTCTTTCCTGTATCAAAAAGAGCATAACGGTTACCTATTACCATGGCGGGAGGGTTCGGAGCAAGGGTGGAGCACTGCCTGCTGCCAGAAGTAACCAGCTGCCAGTGTCCACCCTGAGCCATCTCCTCCTCCACCAGTGGTGTATCAGCAGTCCTGTGTACTGGGACAGTTACCTCAGCTGTCTCCACATGGACACTGTCCAGGAATTGCTCGTGGATTCGGATGCTCCTCAACCTAGCCACCTCCTCCTGTAGCTCTCCCACCTGCTGCCTGAGAGATTCCACCAGCAGGCACCTTTCACATTGGATGGCCCCCCCAGCCTGGATATCAGTAAGTGGAAATTGCAAGTTACAGTCTCTGCAAAACCACACCAGGATCTGGGTAGAAGCATCCATGCTCAGGCGCTCTGTCTGGCTACAGGCGCAGGTGGAGGAGACAGAAGCAGTGCTGGCACAGGTGTTGCGGGTCTTCCTAACCATCGTAAGCCTCCCTCTGTCAAACTCCCGTCTGCAGCCCCCTGTCCGCTGAAAGGGTTGTTTAAGCAAGAAGTTGTAGGTTTTAAGGGGAATAAAGGGAAAACAGATAGAACCGGCAAGAGACCCTCGCCCCTTCCAAACTCCCTTGCGAAACTCCCTGTTAGCAGCCCCTGTTCGCAAAAGCTCCCTGGTCGCTTGTGCGCTGCTTTATAAAGCCCTGGCCTGTATGAATGCCCCGCCCACTGATTAAGGCTCAGCCACTTACCAGAGGCTTCTAGCTTTCAAACCTTCCTTTGAAGCTCACAGCTTCCAACTGCCAGCCACAGCACACGGTCCTTCAACCAACCAACCAAACAAACAGACTGACAAACACAAGCTCAGCACACAGCAAGTAACCCCCAAACACAAACAAACACACACTACAGACAGTCACTTACCCCAAAAGGGTGCTGTATTGCTCCTCCTTCACCTGGAGAACTCCCTTGCGAAACTCCCTGTTAGCAGCCCCTGTTCGCAAAAGGCCTTGTATGTTTGCATATAGTTAGTGAACATGGTTGTTTGGAACCCAGATGCGTGCTGTGATGGGTTGGATCATAGAAACCCCCCTGGGAGCTGACAACTGATGTGCCAAGACTACCCCTGCTCCTATTTTCCCTGCCAGCTCAGGACTCCAGCACCCTGTCTTGCTGAGCCAGACACTTCCGTCTGCTCCAACACAGACCCAGGGTCTGAATTACTTGCCCCAAGGCTGCAGGTTTACCTGAAAACAGCTCACAGAAGTGTGCTTGTCTTTAGCACTCAGATGCCCAACTCCCAATGGGGTCTAAACCCAAATAAATCCATTTTACCCTGTATAAAGCTTATACAGGGTAAACTCATAAATTGTTCGCCCTCTATAACACTGATAGAGAGATATGCACAGTTGTTTGCTCCCCCAGGTATTAATACATACTCTGAGTTAATTAATAAGGGAAAAAGTGATTTTATTAAATACAGAAAATAGGATTTAAGTGGTTCCAAGTAGTAACAGACAGAACAAAATAAGTCACCAAGCAAAATAAAATAAAATGCGCAAATCTATGTCTAATCAAACACTGAATACAGATAAGAGCCTCACCAGTTCCAGAATGCTCCCTTTTACAGGCTAATCTCCTTTTAGCCTGGGTCCAGTAATCCCTCACACCCACTGTAGTTACTGTCCTTTGTTCCAGTTTCCTTCCAGTATTCTGGTGGGTGGAGAGGCTCCTTCTTTAGCCAGCTGAAGACAAAATGGAGGGGTCTCCCATGGGTTTAAATAGACTTTCTCTTGTGGGTGGAGACCCCCCTCCTCACTCCTATGTAAAGTCCAGCTCCAAGATGGAGTTCTAGAGTCACCTGGGCAAGTCACATGTCCCTGCATGACTCAGTCTTTACAGGCCGAAGCCATTGCCCACATGGTATCTTGTATGTCTCCAGGAAGACTTTTTATGTGGATTGGAGCATTCCAAGATGCATTGTTCCCCAAGTGCTTCCTGATTAGGTACTTAACCTTGCAAATTCCTTTCTAAAGAAACTGACCAAATGCCTCACAAAGCTTACTTAGAAACCAAGCAAGTATACAGCCCATATTCTTAACCTCAAGTAGAAAATGATATATGTGTACAAATAGGATGAATAGATATAGTAGACCATAACCTTTATGGAGATATGTTACATGGCACAGGCAGCACAAAACATATTCCAGTTATGTCATACATACATTTATAAGCACACACACCCATAAAGCCTTATGGGGTACACTGTCACACGTGCATCTGGTTTCCTCATATTCTTAATGTTGTGTAGAGAAAGAAGACACAACAGAGGACATATTGGAAAAGATAAACGAGGGACACCAGGGCCTTTGCCAAAAGGTGGGAGTGAGCCCAAATATTGGTGTCATTGCCCAGCACCAGGCAGGACCTAAACTGCAGGGTGCAATCATGAGTCTTCCTGGGTGACCAGAAAACAGAACTCAAAAAGAACCTCTCATGGTTGCAGGATTACTTTATAGGCCTTCGAAAGGAATAACACTAGATCTGTGTGAAGAAAAGTGACAAGTCTATCTGGCAACCACTGAGTATTTTCATAGATTTATGATACTACTCAGTGGGACTTATTCACATGCTTAAAGTTAAGCCAATGTTTAAGTGCTTTGCTGAATAGGGATGGACTTATTCATGTGCTTAAAAATAAGTATGTGCTTTGTTGTTTTTTTTAAAACTGAGGCACATACCACCATGTCCCACAATATGTAGATTTACTACACAACTAAATTAGCCACACATGCCTCTGCAGTAAAGCCTATCTTCACTCCAAATACTGATATAAAGTGCTAAAAAGGCAAATTAGCACCCCAAGCTAATACCCAGGTCTTTTGGTTCCAGTTTACTACAGGAAGGGAATAAACCATCCAACAGAACTTCTAGGGAAGTTTAGGAAGGCAGAATGTAATTACCCCAATTGGATTCAGGCCCAGGCCAGTAGAATTAATATCCCTATTCTTGCAAACTGTGCCATGAAATATTTGATGGCTGCAGGATGTCATGAGCATGGGTTTATGTCTTGTATAAAATCACAGCACCCCTGACACCAACCTGAAGTATTTGGTTCAGTATTAACATAGTGGGAAGTATGCCCTTCACTGCATCACAAACCAAACTTCCTGCAGCACCGTGGTTTTCTTTGGAGGTTTCTCATCCAACAATTTTACTTGGAAATTTAGACTGTGAAGGATTAGTCAAACCATTTACAATGTATCCCACACATTTTTAGGATTACAGTTCTCATAAAAAAATACTTTTAAAAGCAGGAAGAAGTATCCTGTAACTATGGGGCTTTATATTTGCATAGATGGCACCTAAATTAAATTGATTCCTAAGCTTCCTTTAAATACCCCAATCTGCTTTAAGATTGGTAGATTTAGGTTAACACCTTGGGGAAAAATAAAGGTCAAATCTCTTCATTTAAGGAAATGATTTTCTCTTCATTTTCAGCCATCTAGAAAGAGTACTATTTTAACAAACATTTTTTTTAAATATGGTTTATAAACTGCCTTCTAGCCTTACTAGAAAGAATAAGTTCTATCTTTGATCAGGGGAATCAAAGAAAAATTATATAGAGGCATGAGAATCATAACCTTTTACATTTCTGCACTCCTTGATACTAAAAGCTATACATCTTTTACAGATGCACAGGATAAAACAAAGATATTTAAAAGAGCTTGGGCAAACCCCAGCTACCATGAGGCACAGATTAAGCACTACCTGCTTTTATATCTTGTAAAAAGCCACAATACCATGACTATTAAAAATAAGTGTGGCAGTGATGTTAACCTATGGCAAAATGTATTATTTGTGCCCCAGTAAATGGTAAGTTTATGTGAGTCATATCTGTGTAACATACTCCATAGAGCAATTTATAATCAATACAGTCCAGGGTTCTCTGCCACAATGAATCATTCCCAAATATCAAATAATTGCAATTATTTAAAGATCTCATTGCAAATTTGAATTTATAGTTGCAATCAGAAAGGAGGACTTAATCAAAATTCTCATCACCCAGGGTAAAATTCACCCAGGTGTTGTGATCTGATATTATGCCCTCCGTGCATAGTCTTCTGTCTGGAAAAGGTCTTTGTGTCAGTCTTGCACAGGATACTGTGGTAGGACACATTGGGGATAGGCCAGCAGTGGTCCTGTGGCAGATTATGTCTTCCAGTGCACATTATTTTGCATTTATCAACATTGAATTTCAATGTGTGTCACACCTTCAAGGTAACTGCACATGTGTTTTCCTCACCATGGGACTGTGAGGTCACCTACTGAAAGGTTTCCCCATCACCTCTCTTGGGCAGACTGCCAGGGGTTTTAAGGTGGCACAGCTTCCTGATCTACATGTGATAACCCCAACCTAAAAGGCCAGTGCCTGTGCTTTGCTTTCTCTCTGAGGGTTATGATAGTGTATTGCTGGCAATTACAAGTTAGCACACAGCTCCTAAGCAAGCACAAAATGCATTACAGGGAAAGCATATAAAGACAATAAAAGAACCTACACACATGCAAAAATGTTTAGCAGACGTCACTCTCAACTCCAACATAGGGCTGTGGTAGGTGTTAGTACTTCAAACCATACAACTGAGTTTCCCCTGTGATTACAAGTTCATATCAGTCTTTAGACCAGGAACCAAAGTGAAGGCCCCCAATTTAGTAATGCTCAGGCTATTTCTTCAAAAGTCCTTTCTTTGTCTGTTGGTCACTGGAGAATTCAGTTTGAACTAGAATATGCAAGAAGGTGGTGTTTCTTGGAAGGTGTTATAAGCTGAGTGCTTTGCCTAAATCATCCCCTATCAATATCACTTCCTGCAAGAGCTGTGGTAACCCTCATCCCGTAGAATGCATACAAATCCTGGCCCACAATTATACCTAAACCATTCATACATTTAGTACTATGTGGTCTCCCAAAAATATTGCAGGAAGTTGCCCTATCACAATGTGCTTGTGTGTTTTGCTGGATCTGAATCTAAGCCTGAGCAACTAGCACTGAAATAGTAGCCACAAAGGGGTGGACAGCAGCTCAGCACCTTCACCCTAGCTTGCAAGGGTGGACTTCAGCTCCCCATTCGCTTCATGTTGTACCCACATAAAGCCCAAATACTTGGACTTTATGGGCCTGGTCCAAAGCCCACTAAAGTCATTTAAAGAGGCTTCCATTGACTAATATGGGCTTTGAATAAGGTCCAATATGGATGGAGTGAATTTCACTCTGAGTAAAATCACAGCCAAAAAAACTTCTAACTATACATGACAAACTTCATATTCACACCCAAGTCTGGAAATTAGAAGTGGAAAAGAACAAGAAGGAAAAAAATAACTTTTACCAATTGTAAAATCAATTTTAAAAACCAAAACCTTTTACTTTTTATTCCTCAACTCAAGAACTGGAATGTCGGAACATTAAGCTTAGATTTAATAAACATTAAATCTCTGCCCCTACTGTTTCTATCTCTTCTAAAAATATACTAATCTTGTTGATGCTTTAAGAAAAAGAGTTTTACTTCCAAATTATGTCTCTGTAAGGAGTAAGACATCTGGATTAGAAAAAAGAACACCAATCTCTAAGCAAATCTGGTTTTGGTAGCAAACTCCAAATATTTACATGAATAATCTTTACATGTTTAGAAGTATTAAATTCAGATACATCTAAGTCTGAGAATAATGAAAGTCTCCCTAAATGGGCAAAAAACTCCAAATTCACTGCTGTCCATATTATTTTTAACTCATTCAGCATCTCAAGTGTTTTAGAAACTGTTTTGTGTTTTATTTTCTTTCCAAAAAGAATGAAATTACATCTGTTTGTCATTGGGTTGCTATGTATATGCAATAAGAAACTCATCTGCCACTTAAGATGTATTCCTTCTCTGCACACAAGACTGGTATGTAGAATTAAGCTGAATTAACAAAGGATTTTTTAAAAGTCAGGTTATGTCTGTTAAGCCATTAGAGTAGATATAGCCTAAAGGGGAATCTTAAGGCTAAAGTCTTGTGTAATAAGTTGATCCCCCATCCCTATTTGCTTACACTTCCATTACAATCACAGCAAACAAATTTCACAATCTGTACTAATTTTATTTATACTATGCTATAAAGTAAACTTTTTCTGATAATTCATTCCCAACTCAACTCCATTCTCCGGATCCTATGAATGAACCCTAGGCACCTAAGTCCGTATGTCTGGCACAGGCAAACTCCCATGTGACACAAGCCCTGTGAAATATTCCCAATATGGAGATTTGGCACCACACTTCTATTGAAAGTCAATGGGAGTTGGACACCTAACTCCCCTTTGTGGCTTTGAAAATCTCTCTCAATGTCCATTGTTATTCTCAAGGTGGATACTAAACCTTTTTCTAAGACAAATAATAATCACCTAGAATTAAAAATAATTTACTTATGAATAAACAAACAGAATTTGCAACCAGAAAGGGGGGAGGGCTTTTATTTCATATCCTCTCTGACCAAAGGGTCACAATAAAACAAGGACAATTCATTCAGGGCAAAATCCTGATCTCTCTTGAAACTGCAGCATCAAGCTGGGCACTGCTGTATGGTTCACCTCAGGCAGTGCCCCACTCCAGCACATACCCTTACACAAAAAAACAGGAGAAAAGCTGACATATAGTCATTACACTAGCTCTATGCCAGCCTATGATGGGAATATTCCACAAAGATGGTTTAAGCCCCCTTGTATGTTGCTGGAGTGATGTAAAGAGGACACCACGTAACACAAAACATGCATTTGAGTGCATGACTCCAACATACCCAGACACCAGAAGAGATGCACAATTGCTAACTCTTGTGATATTTGGTGTTTTTTCTTAAAGCTCCGGATGCTGGAATCAGGTTATTACATGAGAATCTCAGCTTTCATTTTTAAAAACAAGTAAGTTTCTAGCCCTCATGGCTACAGAGTAAAAATGAACCCTAAACACTGTGACAACAAAAGGCAAATCAAAAGAATCCCCAAAACGATTATTTTTGTAAATCTTCTGATTTCTTAAACCAGTCTCATGATAGGGGGAGCAGGGGCTGATTCATGATTTTTTCACCCTTGGTTTTGGCAGTACTGGAGATAAATGAATGTGCAATGTGTGTGTGACTGTGTGAAGCAGTTTTCACTGTTGTATAAGGAGTGGGTGCGGCAGAAAGTCAGGCTCCATTTTGGAAGGCAGTGTTCAGCATTGCAGTGGCAGAAAAGGATGAAGCTGTCTGCAGTTTACAGCCAGGTTTTGTTGGTGTGTTATGTAATGTTTTTTTAAAAAGTCTTATAAATACAAGTTCTCCGTGCCTTAATATGAAGAACATGCCAACTGGGGCGTGGGGGAGAGTAGAGAAGGGGTTCTCTCCAACTGTCAGTCTACCAGGAAGATTAAAGGATCTGTGTCTGAAGAAGTCTGTCCTACCTGAAAAGCAACTATCTTCCAGGTAATGGAACCAACAGCTTATTGTCATGGGAGGACACGCACAATAGCCATTGGTTAGGAGCACAAAGGGGACCAGATAGTTATCCCGAAACAGATTGCTTTTTTTTATCTTATACAAATCCTCTTATGCCGGATTCTCATGCCTTGTTACAGGAGTTCAGTAGGGTGTCACTGCAGCCTTATGTCTACTGGAAGACAGGGCAGGCAGAATCTGTGGAGGCCCGTTCATCAGGAATTCTCCACCTTCAGTTCCTTGTGTTCCTAGCCCAGAGCCTTCCACCTCCCCAAGCACAGCTGCCCTCAGGACTGGCCTGGTGTGAGGCTTGTTTATACAATGGTAAGAGTTAACCCACAGCTCAGTGCAATGTGAGACAGAAACAGGATTTTGCCCAAAATAAAAAAAGGCTTCCAACTATGATTTCCACTACAAAATGTAATACAGAAATTATGATTTAGCTCTATGGGTTAAGTAGTACTGTGGAACCTCGAAGTCATACATTACATGAATCCAGCCTCTGTTAAACTAACAGGAAGCACTTGTTTCCCCTTGACCAAATTATGTTCTTTCCCTTGACTTTAGCAATTAAAAACAAAAGCACTAAAGAAACATAATTTACATTGAAAGCTACTGGCACTTAGAAGGGTGTTTTTGTTTACATGCCCTCCAAGTCTGCACGATAACGCTTAATGCACTGATTATAAACAGTGAGAACAGTACATAGAAACAATGAAACAGTAACAGAATATTTGTTTTCCACTTAGTTCCTCAATACTTAGAGAAAGTCAGAAATATTCTGTGAATTATATTTGGCTCAGAGAACTCTTCAGCCTCTGATATGAAAAGTTTTTGATTTTAACTTTATGAATCATATCTCAGTCTCATTGTTTCTCTGTTTTTGTATTTAAATTATACAACTGAAGTACCATAAGAATAATTATTGTCTCTAAATTCACCTATAATTTTTATGTCAGCCCCTTTCATTGGGTTTTTTTTTTTAATCTTTTCACGAACAGGTATGAAGCTTGTTTTTGCATCAAGATAATGGGAAAAGATTAAAATATATGCTTCCATCCTATATTTTTCTCATTTAAAAAAAAATACTATTCTAATTCTTTTCTGGTGTAATTTTAATCACTCACGGATTTAAATGATCCTCCTTGGTGTTTAGTGCAAAGGATCACTCTTTCTGTATGAAAATTGTGATTATAGTTTTCATTCAGATGGGCTAAATTATTCAGCTGTGTGGGTTTCATCAGATATTGAACTGAGATAAATTCAAATGAGTTTAAAAATGTCCTCTTTTTGTCAGGCAATGATTTCCTAATAGGCAATCCACCAGTTGTGACACAGTGACATCCAAATGTAATGCTAGTTCTTGTTTTATAAATAGGATAAGCTACATCCAACAAAGGCCTGTGTTTATGAAAGCATAACTCCTCAAGTCTTCTGAATGTGAGGTGTTTAATGCAGTTATATTAAAGTCTACTTTCTTTGGGTTGGAGTCTACAGAGTATACTGCTGGGGGAGTGAGGAGTTTGTTTAAATGATCAATGGGTAAATCTCAACATTTTAGGGATGAATTCACCAGAATGACATATGCTTTGCCCCACTCCAGCAGTGCAAAGCACCCTGAAACCCACTTGAATGTCCCCCAGGAAGAGAAATCTTTTGGGAGCCAACATAGCAGCTCCTAGTCTCTCCTACTCCCGACAACAACCACTGGCATAGGAGATGTTGCTGGGTAAAAGATGGTGTTGCTGTGGTGTCCATGAATCCAGCTGGTCTTCAGCTTCTGGAACAGCCCCATTCCACCATATGTAGCCAGACCTAAATTAGAGAAGCCAATACTGGCGCAAAGATGCCTCCCTTCTCCCCCCTTCCCCCACTGAGCGCAATTCAGCTGCACCGGAGAATCTAAGGTAATATTTCCAAACCTCTTGGGCCTGATTCTGGTCTCACAGCTATGTGAATCAAGAGTATGTTCACTGAAGTAATTGGGCTCAATTGTCTCCTTTGTTTGAGCTCAGCACATGGTATGGAGGGATACCTGACCTTATACTGGTCTGCCCCAGTACCAGTTAGCACAACCTAATGGCACTTTAACTTCCTCACTGGCATAAGGGTCCCTAAGTGGAGACCAACCAAGCTCCCAACCTGATTTTACACCAATAGGGAATCCTCTGCTGGCCATCTACTGCAAGAATCTGGCCCAATGTTGCTATGCTGCTGTACAACTAGTATATGTATGATCAGAATTGGGTCACTTGAGGCTGAAAATCTGATGAGAACAAGACTTTGAGAAATTTATGGCACTTTTGTTTTCAGCTCTGGCCAGAAATACTGTGAGAACAGACCTCCTCACAGTGTTTTGGGGCTTACAGTTCTAGTGCTGGAACATGGAAGTGCATAATACATAATGGTGACAAAGGTTGTCTGAATTTTTATAGCTCAAGGTTAGTGTCAGGGTTGGCTTAAAAAAATCAGGGGGATTGTATTTCTCATTTTGTCTGTACATTTGCCCATCACAATTTAAAATCAGCCCTTAAATGTCCTCTCTTGAAAATTATCCTAGCCTTACTGTACTTTACACATGGCTGGTTGTCCATAAACTGCTGTTTGTCCACTTTACCTCTCATTTACATGATGAATCAGAACTGGTCACACCATTAATACAAATGTATTATATATTGTACCCTCCGTCTTTATGATTAATTCTACTGGTGGTACAAATTTGCATGAATGAATGTCAGTGTGTTTTCTGCCCTGAACATTTCCTGCTGGCTTCAGTTCAGCTCTGCTGACATTTATTACAAATAATAGCTAAATATTCTTGATTTAATGGTGGCGGTGGCCCCACGTCTGAAGGTGATGTCTGTAATAAAAGCAGACAAGACTAGCTTATAACAAATACTAATCAGATTGTGTTTGCACGCATAATGGATAGGCCTCACAGATACACCAGCAAAATGGAATGGAGGTTTTTAAAAATGCAGCTGCTAGAAGTCAGAGTTCAAGAACGTATTACCTGCTTTATGTCTTTGTTCCTCTCCCTTCTTTTCCCATCTCCGTAAAGCACCTGTGGTGCTAATGCAGAGACCAGGCATAGGTGAAAGGGTCCATGTAATCATTTTACTCCCTTCTAGGCAAACAGCAACATGAATAACATAAAGCACAAACAATGCAGCCCCTGCTACTTCACTGTTGTTGTTGCTGCTGCCCTTTGTAATGATGCTGAAAAGGAGGGATCGGAGGGGGTGGTACATCAATAAAATAAATCCCACATTTTAAAGTCCTGTTCTGTAGAGGCTAATTTTTGCAAAAGTGTGTGTACCCTGATAGGCACAAAAAATGCAAATATGTTATATTGTGTGGAAGAGGGAGGAGAAAAATGTGCAGCCTGCCTGTACTGGAGAGAAGGGGGCAAGAGAAAGGAAAGATTAAGGGAAATGTTTTTTGGAAGAGTGAGAGAGTGATGGAATGGGGAAGAATAGAGAAAACATGAAGGACAGTTGGGAGAAATTAAGGTCTTAAATGCACTTCAGATTATAGATGCAGGAAGCTTTTCCACCTTGAGCCCTGGCAGAGGAGTTGGGTACAGTGGCCCTCCTTGCATTTTCCTGAGCTCAAGGACTGCTCCAGGCTTTAACCAGCAGAAGCACTAGCTTCCCCAGAGGGGTCAGGGAGGGATCCTGCCCTCCTGCTCTCCCCACATAGAGGAGCAGATCTGGCTACCCAAATGCTGCGACTACTAGGCAACACAGAAATCATGCTCCTGGAGGAATCATCCTTCCCTATTTCCCCTTAACATCAATCCACTGTGGCCTGGCCTGTTAAGCTGAGCAAATATGTTGCCCTGTTCCACCGCAGAGTGCAGATGTTCAGGAGAATGCACTGCAGGTCATGTGCGCTGAGCCTGCAAGATATAGAAAACACAAGCTAAGGGTGAGAGATACATTATAAAATGGTGCCTCCACCTCTCAAACTTTAGCAGAGAATACATAGATGTGTATAGATCCGATGTAATCAATTTGAACAAAAACCAACCAGACATCAGAGAGACCATTCTGACATGCAGACTGGCACTAGTGTTAGCTAGTCTGCCTGCCAAGTGCTGCAACAAGTATTTGTGGCCTCATTCACACTCTCTATTAACCTAAGTCAAATAGTCTCCACAAAAAGGCAGCCTGTGCTTTCTGTATAAATTAAAATAATCACTGGTAGATCTTCTCCACAAGGTACATTATGGAGTACATAACGTGGAGGGACTCTTTGAGCACTAATGATATCTTCCCCCTTCATGTCCTTGCTTCATGTCCATGCTCCTCCTCCTCCTTCCTCAGGAGCAACTGACACTATCATCATCATCTCTCTCAAAAAAAGAAAAGATAAGTTATGACTCATTGTCAGCCACAGATGAATGTTCCTCTCTAGAATACTGACCTAATTGACATCACCCTGTGATTTGATAACAGCTTGTGCCATGTCCCCAGATGGTGACTATCTGCTTTTCCCAAAGTGCACAAAATAGTCTGATTTTTCTGTGCCATCAGCAGAAGTGCCAGATAGTGAGAACAAAGCTATGCTGCTGGTATCCATGTTAGCACTGTCTAGTGAGTCAGTACTCCACGTGTCATTTTGCCAGTCGTCTTTTTCCCCCTCCACAGAGACCTCTTGTTCGTTATGTGTGCTGCTGACCGATAGTCATCTCTCAGTCTGCCTGTCTGTTCTAGGATTATATACTGGTGCCCACTGCCTCAGTATCTGAGAACCTTCCATGTAAATTGCAATATCAAAGTCCCTGGTGGATTTAATGGAGTGCCTGGATTTTCTTCCTTTTCATGGTAAAAATGCTGTTTGTGGTAAGGTTTGTTTAGCAGGTTTGGTTGCACTGGGGTTTTTTTGCTTGGTTGGTTGCTTTCAGGTTTTTTTTAGGGGCTTGTGACAGAATGTACCCCGTGACCACACTTTAAACTCTATAGTAATAATCATTGTACAAAGTATGCCTTGTGAGGTATCATTTGAAAACTCACAATTTGCTGGTTATTAATGTCCTGATAAAATGTGTGTGGCAACATTGAATGTGAAGTTATAAGATTCCACTTTATGGTATTATTAACACATGTTCCAAACCCCAGCCCTATCCAAGCAGAAGTTGGCAAACAGGCCTGTCCTAAACAAAGGAATGTGTGCTTTGCTTATTTGCATTTAAGCAGTAAGCGGAGTCATCAGGGCCGGCGCAACCCATTAGGCGACCTAGGCGGTCGCCTAGGACGCTAACATTTGGGGGGCTGCAACCGCAGAGGCCGGATCTTTGGCCGCCCCGTTTGTCGGTGGTATTTCGGGGGCGGGACCTTCCGCCGCCTCTGTCGGAGGCGGCATTTCGGGGGCGGGACCTTCCGCCGCCTAGGGCAGCAAAAAAGCTGGCGGCGCTCCTGAGAGTCATCAAGCAGGAAGGGGAGACAAAGAAAGCTCAAACAGGTGAGAAAAAAGGATGTTATCCTTTTCTTTGGTGATAAAGCCATCATAGAATATCAGGATTGGAAAGGACCTCAGGAGATCATCTAGTCCAACCCCCTGCTTAAAGCAGGGCCAATACCCAGACAGATTTTTGCCCCAGATCCCTAAATGGCCCCCTCGGGGATTGAACTCACAACCCTTGGTTTAGCAGGCCAATGCTCAAACCACCGAGCTATCCCTCCCCCCACCTATAGAATTCTATTACAGGAATATAATTTTATATTAAATTTAATAGTTTAAAAAACCCAACAACCCTACAACAAAGTTATCAGCTTTTATCAGATTCCACAGGACTGTTCCATGGTGAATAGAGATTTGGCCTTACCCCAACCCATCTATGACTGTGCATCTACATCCCCTTACTACGATTACTAACTTGTTTGTAACAATGACTAGAGGAAATAGTAACATATGCCAGAAAACTGGAGATCAGTATATTCAATAAATGCCCTATATTGTTAATCAAGATGGTCACGTGTATGAGACAATACCCTTTGTGCAAAGTCTGTGGCCAAAGTCCTGGCACAAAGGCAATTAAAGAAACCAGACAAGGATCTGGCGGCATCCTTTGAAGCTGGAACTGTGCAAGAAAACACCATACATCATTGCTTGGTGTGAATGTAAAGAGATAAAATTAATTTTAAAGCTTTCCCCAGTCTATGGTGTTACAATAGCCCAATTTTTCCAGGGGAGATGCCTTACACAAGATTTGACATGAGTAGCCTAGAAAGCAAAAGTTTTACAATGTGTAAACATTCCAAACCTGGCCAGCCTAGATCTTCCTAACTCCATAAATTAAGCCTTTCCTTTCTCTGAAACAATTTCAATTGATCATACCCTCCCCTGTTTATGACAGTGGCACTCAGCCACTCAGGAAGCAAAATCAATGCCATGTAACTAAGGTGATCAATCACAATCTATCTTAGACCTGGTCTACACTATGACTTTAATTCGGATTTAGCAGCATTAAATCGAATTAACCCTGCACCCGTCCACACAACGAAGCCATTTATTTCGAAATAAAGGGCTCTTAAAATCGATTTCTGTACTCCACCCCGACGAGCGGAGTAGCGCCAAAATCGATATTGTCATTTCGAATTAGGGTTAGTGTGGCCGCAATTCGATGGTATTGGCCTCCGGGAGCTGTCCCACAGTACACCATTGTGACCGCTCTGGACAGCAATCTGAACTCGGATGCACTGGCCAGGTAGACAGGAAAAGCCCAGTGAACTTTTGAATTTCATTTCCTGTTTGCCCAGCGTGGAGAGCACAGGTGACCACAGATAGCTCAGCTAATCAGCACAGGTAACCATGCAGGCCGATAATCAAAAAAGAGCACCAGCATGGACCGTACGGGAGGTACTGGATCTTATCGCTATATGGGGAGAGGATTCAGTGCTAGCAGAACTTCGTTCGAAAAGATGAAATGCCAAAACTTTTGAAAAAATCTCCAAGGGCATGATGGAGAGAGGCCACAATAGGGACTCAGATCAGTGCCGCGTGAAAGTCAAGGAGCTCAGACAAGCCTATCAAAAAACAAAGGAGGCAAACAGTCGCTCCGGGTCAGAGCCGCGGACATGCCGCTTCTACACCGAGCTGCATTCAGTTCTAGGAGGGGGCCGCCACCACTACCCCACCTCTGACCGTGGATTCTGAGGCGGGGGTAATCTCATCAGCTACACCTGAGGATTCTGCGGACGGGGAAGAGGAGGAGGAGGAGGAGGAGGAGGAGGACGAGGTTGCGGAGAGCACCCAGCACTCCGTTCTCCCCAACAGCCAGGATCTTTTTCTCAGCCTGACTGAAGTACCCTCCCAAGCCAGTATCCAAGACCATGACCCCATGGAAGGGACCTCAGGTGAGTTTACCTTTTAAAATATAAAACTTGTTTTAAAAGCAAGCGTTTTTTAATGATTACTTTGCCCTGAGGACTTGGGATGCATTCGCGGCCAGTACAACTACTGGAAAAGTCTGTTAACGTGTCTGGGGATGGAGCGGAAATCCTCCAGGGACATCTCCATGAAGCTCTCCTGGAGGTACTCCAAAAGCCTTGCCACAAGGTTTCTGGGCAGTGCAGCCTTATTCCGTCCTCCATGGTAGGACACTTGACCACGCCATGCTTGCAGCAAGTAATCTGGTATCATTTCATGACAAAGCCTGGCAGCGTATGGTCCCGCTGTTTGCTGGCATTCAAGCAACATCCGTTCTTTATCTCGCTGTGTAATCCTCAGGAGAGTGATATCGCTCATGGTAACCTGGTTGAAATATGGGAATTTAATTAAGGGAACAGAGGTGGCCGTTCCTACTGGGCTGTTTGCCTGTGGCTGAAAAGAAATCCTTCCCTGCAATTAGCCAAGCGCAGGGGGGGGGGGGAATTGGCCCTGAGCTTTTCGCGTTTGGCTAGCAGGGATCTTCCCTGTTACCAGCCACGCGGTGGGGGGAGGGGTACAGCGATCATCCCAGATAATTCATGGCGGGAGGAGGGGGCGGGGGGGTAGTTTGGTTTCTGCAGGGATCTTCCCTGATACCAGCCACGCGGTGGGGGGAGGGATAAAGCGATCATCCCAGAGAATTCGATGGGGCGGGTTAGTTTGTTTTCTGCTGCTGAAGGTTAACAGAAAAACCGCAGCAGTCAACGGGCTTTGCTTGGTATGTGGGAAAGGAGGGCGCAGAAGCCGAAAGACAATGGCTTACCATGGCCGCATGCAAGCTGAATTCTGTTGCCCGGACCTGCGTCTGTGATCTCTAACACCAAAGCCACAGGCACTCAATATTAAGATGGAAAATGTGACCTTGTACTGAAATCACATGTGCTATGTAATGTGAATAGTGTTGTTCACCATGAAAGAGTATAAGCATTGTTCTGTAAAATGTATCATTTTAAAAACTTCTCTCCTTTTTTTCAACCCTCCCTCCAGCAGCTGCAAATTTTTCAAGCCTCCCTCCTCCATCCCGAAGGCTATCTCAGATAAGGCGGTGGAGAAAGAGGACGCGAGACGAGATGTTCACGGAAATAATGGAATGCACCCGCAAAGAAAGAGCTCATTTGAATGAGTGGAAGGACACAGTATCTAAATTTAGGAAAGATGCCAGTGAACGTGAGGTCATGAGGGACGCTCGAGATGAGAGGTGGCAGGCTGCAACGCTGGGGCTGCTGCGTGATCAAACGGACATGCTCCGGCGTCTGGTGGAGCTTCAGGAACGGCAGCAGGATAACAGACTGCCGCTGCAGCCGCTGTATAACCTCCCTCCCCCCTCATCATGTTCCATATCCTCCTCACCCAGACGTGTAAGAACGCGGGGGGGGGAGGCCCGTGCACCCTCCCACTCCACCCCAGTGAACAGCCCAACCAAAAGGCTGTCATTACATTGAATTTTTTCAGTGGCCTTTTACTTCCCTCCTATCCTCCTCCCAAACCTCACCCAGATTACCTTGTCGGTTCTCTCCCTATGTTTATAATCAATTAATAAAGAATACATGATTTTTAAACTATAGTGACTTTATTTCCTTTGAAAGCAAGCTGGGGGAAGGGGGAGGGTGGGTTCCTTACAGAGAATGAGTCAATAAAGGGGGCGGGTTTTCATGAAGGAGAAACAAACAGAAATTTCACACTGTAGCCTGGCCAGTCATGAAACTGGTTTTCAAAGCTTCTCTGATGCACAGCGCTTCCTGGTGTGCTCTTCTAATCGCCCTGGTGTCTGACTGCGCGTAATCAGCAGCCAGGCGATTTGCCTCAGCCTCCCACCCCGCCATAAAGGTCTCCCCCTTACTTTCACAAAGATTGTGGAGCACACAGCAAGCAGAAATAACAATGGGGATATTGGTTTGGCTGAGGTCTGAGCGAGTCAGTAGCGATCGCCAGCAACCTTTTAAACGTCCAAATGCACATTCTACCACCATTCTGCACTTGCTCAGCCTGTAGTTGAACAGCTCCTGACTCCTGTCCAGGCTGCCTGTGTATGGCTTCATGAGCCATGGCATTAAGGGGTAGGCTGGGTCCCCAAGAATAACTATTGGCATTTCAACATCCCCAACGGTTATTTTCTGGTCCGGGAAGTAAGTCCCTTGCTGCAGCCGTTTAAACAGATTAGTGTTCCTGAAGACGCGAGCGTCATGAACCCTTCCCGGCCAGCCCACGTTGATGTTGGTGAAACGTCCCTTGTGATCCACAAGTGCTTGCAGCACCATTGAAAAGTACCCCTTGCGGTTTATGTACTGGGTACCCTGGTGCTCCTGTGCCAAGATAGGGATATGGGTTCCATCTATCGCCCCACCACAGTTAGGGAATCCCATTGCAGCAAAGCCATCCACTATGACCTGCGCATTTTCCAGAGTCACTACCTTTCGTAGCAGCAGCTCAGTGATTGCTTTGGCTACTTGCATCACAGAAGCCCCCACAGTAGATTTGCCCACCCCAAATTGATTCTTGACTGACCGGTAGCTGTCTGGCGTTGCAAGCTTCCACAGGGCTATCGCCACTCGCTTCTCAACTGTGAAGGCTGCTCTCATCTTGGTATTCTGGCGCTTCAGGGCAGGGGAAAGCAAGTCACAAAGTTCCAAGAAAGTGCCCTTACGCATGCAAAAGTTTCACAGCCACTGGGAATCGTCCCACACCTGCAACACTATGCGGTCCCACCAGTCTGTGCTTGTTTCCCGGGCCCAGAATCGGCGTTCCACGGCTATAACCTGCCCCATTAACAGCATGATCTCCAAAGCACCGGGTCCCGCGGTTTGATAGAATTCCATGTCCATATCCTCATCACTCTCGCCGCCGTGCTGCCATAGCCTACTCCTCGCTGCCTGGTTTTGCAGGTTCTGGTTCAGCATAAACTGCACGATAACGTGCGAGGTGTTTACAATGTTCATGACTGCTGTCTTGAGCTGAGCGGGCTCCATGCTTGCCGTGGTATGGCATCTGCACTGTTCACCCAGGAAAAAGGCGCGAAACGGTTGTCTGCCGTTGCTTCCCTGGAGATGGGGGAGGATATACCCAGAACCACCCGCGACAATGTTTTTGACCCCATCAGGCATTGGGATCTCAACCCAGAATTCCAATGGGCGGAGGAGACTGCGGGAACTATGGGATAGCTATGGGATAGCTACCCACAGTGCAATGCTCCAGAAATCGACGCTAGCCCCAGTACATGGACGCACACCACCGAATTAATGTGCTTAGTGTGGCCGCATACATTCGACTTTATACAATCTGTTTCCAAAATTCGAATTATATAAATTCGGATTAATCCCGTAGTGTAGACATACCCTTAGGTATGTATATATGGTACTGCAGTATCTGAGCAACTTACAATTTTTAATGTATTGTTTCCTCCTTTTCAGCCCCAGCGGCTAGTCACAGTTTGGGGCCCTGGGGATATTCCAGTTGGGAGTAGCAACTAGTGGTAGTCAAGTATTTATTTGCTAATTGGTTTATTTACATGCATATTTACATGCACCAAGTCCTATGTCTCTGAACTCAGAAGGATACCAACAGCAGGAAACAGCTCTGGGGCAGGAGCACCCATGGAAAAAAAATAGTGGGTGCTCAACACTCACCGGCAGCACCGCGGATCAGCACCTGCCCCTCCTCCCCAGCGCCTCCCATCTGCCAGCGGCCACACCGATCAGCGCCTCCCCGTCCCTTCCAGCACCTCCTGCCCACCGCAATCAGCTGTGCAGCAGTGTGCAGGAGGCGCTGGGGGTAAAGGGGAGGAGCAGGGGCAGGAAAAGGTGGAAGGGTGGGAAGAGGCAGGGCAGGGGTGGGGACTTGGGGGAAGGGGTGGAGTGGGGGCGGAGCCTGGGATGGATCCGGGATTGAGCACCCCCAGGAACAGAGGAAGTCAGCACCTAAATGAGTGCATTCACACCCAGTCTCAGAGATTTGTGATGAAAGCAGTCACCAGGACCTCTCAGTATTTGCCCTCACAACACAGCTCTGAGATAGGGAAATACTGTTTGACAGATAGGGAATTGCGGCATAGAGAGAGAGAGCTCAAGATCACAGAAGAAGTCTGTAGTGGAGCAGGGGATTGAACCCAGGTCTCTGGCTTATGATAATAGTGGTAATATGAATAGCAAAAATGCTCTGTAAACATAGCTTACCAGTAACCAATAGGCTGATATTTATTTGCATAAAATGATTGTTAAATAATTACTAATAGCAAACAAATTTGCAAAAATCCAAAGGCTATACTTAAATATACTTATATATACTTTTTTTCCCTTTTCTCTCTCTCTCTCTTTTTCTGCTTTCTATTGTATGACTATATAAAATAAAGTTTTGGTTTGATCCCATATCATAAACAATACAAAATGGAAATCTAGCTATAGTTTAAATATCTATTAAAGCAATTAAATCCATTGCATCCTAAACATAGTTGAGACCATATATGACCTATGATAGCATAACTTAGGTCTAATTATATCTTTCAGACATTGAACACATGATGTGGTGTTAGTCTCTCTCTCTCTTTTTTTTCTCCAATAAGTGTAAAATCATTGCAATATTTATTAATATTTTTTCAAACTCATTTGCAACCTGATCCTGAGAAGCCTTCCACAAACTCCCGCAACTCCTGTTGTAGATAAGAGCCAGACCTGTTTCATCTATATCTCGTGTTTATGGCTACTTGCTCATATTCCTTCTAATAGGCACCAAAGAAGAAATGCCCACATCAGAATTTTTAATTACTTGAAATCCTTTTTATATTGATTACAGACAGCAAAGCAGCTTTTTTTGTTAACCTTTCAAAATGTCAATTTAATTTATGAATGCAATAATTGTTTAAGTCTATCCCTGTGGATAACACATACTCTGTTATACAACTGTTATAAAAAGGATGCTTTAATTTATATGTCAGAAAATGTTCTTGGGATTAAGAATTGTCCAACAGTTTGTAGATAGTACAGGGGAACAGGCTTTTGTGGGGAAAGGGCACTGTAATTGGACAATTTTTGTTCCCATCACATTGGGTCAGATTCTTTCTGGCCTTTATACGGTTACATGGTAGGGTCCTAAGCCAAAGACCACTGAAGCTAATGAAAAGGCTCCTGTTGGCTTGAGTGGATTTAGATGGGAAGGGTTCAAGAAGCCCTTCCCGCCCCACTTCACACAGCCCACATAAGAAATAGGGAGAATTGCAGAGAGTGGTATGTTCCTTCCCCCTGGGTTGGTACATGGCACCCCAAAGGGGATGGAGTGGGGAGGTTCCTTGGCCCAGCCACACCAGCCAACACCAATCTGCAGCAAAGGACCAGCAGGCTGCATTTCATAAAGGGCTGTAGTAGCATAAGCTCTCCCCATCCCTACCAGGGAGCTCACCCAGCTATTCTGCTCTGAGGGAAAGAGCTCACAGCAATAACATAAGAATGTAAGAACAGCCATACTGGGTCAGACCAAAGGTCCATCTAGCCCAGTATCCTGTCTTCCAATAGTGGCCAATGCCAGATGCCCCAGAAGGAATGAACAGAACAGGTAATCATCAAGTGATCCATCCCCTGTCGCCCATTCCCAGCTTCTGGTAAACAGAGGCTAGGGACTCCATCCGTGCCCATCCTGGCTAATAGCCATTGATGTACCTATCCTCCATGAATTTATCTAGTTCTTTTTTGAACCCTGTTATAGATTTGGACTTCAAAACATCCTCTGGAAAAGAGTTCCACAAGTTGACTGTGCATTGTATGAAGAAATACTTCTTTTGTTTGTTTTAAACCTGCTGCCTATTAATTTCATTTGGTGACCCCCCCTAGTTCTTGTGTTATGAGAAGAAGTAAATAACACTTCCTTATTTACTTTCTCCACACTAGTCATGATTTTATAGACCTCTATCATATCCCCCCCTTAGTCGTCTCTTTTCCAAGCTGAAAGTCCCAATCTTATTAATCTCTCTTCATATGGAAGCTGTTCCATACACCTAATCATTTTTGTTGCCCTTCTCCGTACCTTTCCAATTGTAATATATCTTTTTTGAGATAGGGCGACCAGATCTGCATGTAGTATTCAAGATGTGAGTGTACCATGGATTTATAAAGAGGCAATATGATATTTTCTGTCTTATTACCTATCCCTTTCTTAATGATTTCCAACATTCTATTAGCTTTTTTGACTGCTGCGGCACATTGAGTGAATATTTTTAGAGAACTATCCACAATAACTCCAATGACTGGGCAGTGAGGCTTCACACTTAGGCCAGGTCTACACCCAGCCGCTAGTTCGGCGGCTGGGAATCGAAGTTCTGGGTTCGATTTATCGTGTCTGGTCTGGACGCGATAAATCGATCCCGGAAGCGCTCGCCGTCGACTGCGGTACTCCAGCTCGGCGAGAGGAGTACCGCGGAGTCGACGGGGAGCCTGCCTGCCGCGTGTGGACCGCGTCTGAACCGCGGTAAGTTCGAACTAAGGTATGTCGACTTCAGCTACGTTATTCACGAAGCTGAAGTTGCGTACCTTAGTTCGAATTTGGGGGTTAGTGTAGACCAGGCCATAGGCTAAAAGGCATGAGCTAGTCTATTATGATTTAGGAGTTTTCTATAACATGCCTTAATGGGAGCAGTGGTTTAGGATTTTCAATTTATTTTAAGGACTGACCTACTTTCTGGGCACACATGAGAGGAAAGACGCACCGAGGGATTATTTATTTGACAAGAGGTGATCTGGGGTCTGTTCTCACTTCCAGGATCCCAGTTACTTTACCAAGGCAGATAGCACTACTATTCTCATTTTGTAGATGGAGAAATGGAAGGAGAGAGCAGTTAGGGTTAATATTTTCAAATGTGTCTGCTGACCAGGATGCCTCAAATGTGCCTCAAGTGTCTTAAGTTGGGCACCCAAAACCTGAACCACCCAAAATCAGTGGCCGCTTGTAGTTTTTAGTCAAAATGATTTGTTCAACCCCTAAAAAGAGTGACTTCGAAACAGGGGAAAGAACCCAGCTCTTTTGTCTACTAGTCCAGTAGCCTGTCCTTTGGATCATACTGCTCCCCTAGAAGATAATGGAAGTTTTACCAATAGGAGCAGGATTAGGTCCTCTGTATTTTCAGAAATTTCCAGAATCTGTGGTGGACAGTAAGGAACCTTCAGTTCTTATATACATGAGTAACTTTATTCATATGCACAAGTGTGTGCAGGATTAGGCTCTAATTCTGCAAAACCCCAAGGTTACTGAACTGAGGACGTCTAACCACAGGCTTGTTTCACTTGCACATTTATTTAGTGACTTACTTCATTTCATTATTTTTTAGCACAACAACTCATGAAGCTACTGTATTGTCTTGATCCACAAGAAATGCTTCAGTGGAAATCTTCTGAAAAATACGAAAAAAGTTAAATCAAAGTCAAATAAATAAGTCACAGAATGCTTTCTCTGAGAGAATTTTCAGAATTCTCTGAGGCACAAAATCCCACATACTTTGAACAAAAATATTGACACAGCTATAGAAAATAAACACAAGTATACATGCCCAATATTTTATATTTAGTCTTGAACTGGAAACTTTATGTCTACATTCTTCCTCTTAACACTGCCAAAGGCAAATCTGTTACAAACAAAACATTGTGACATGTTCTTAAGTAGCTTGCCATCATGTCTATTGTTACATTTGGTGTAACATAATGCCTGTGTGTTCATTAAGCCCACATTTTACAATTAAGGTACATATGTTATTCCTCTCCTAATGTCTGCAAGCCAGGTGGGAGAAGTCAATAGCTCTGGTGACATTGAGCATTTCTACAACAATGCAAAATTCCAGCTTTGTATTTTGCATAGTCTGTCTATTATGTACAAACTGAATTGCCGATGTGTCCTTTGCTTAAAGCACGTAGAAGATTTTAGAAAATGCTGGCTGTGTCATCACTACAGCACATGGACCAGCTGTCTACAATTATCTTGTTAAAGAGTTTCATTTTGAAAGACCCTTCAGATAAAACACTGATGTATAATAATTGGCTTCATTGCTTTGCAAAGGTCTATGCTCCTGAAGGCAATGAGAGTCTTCCATTGACTTTCAGTGGATGTTAGATCAAGCCCTTGGTGCATTTCAAACCTTTTTTTCCCTAACAGTGCTGTAGGCATTTGAGTGTTTTGTTTTGTTTTGTTTTGGGGGGGGGGGGTATTTGTTTGTTTGTTTCAATTATTTTTACTTAACATCTTTTTCTTCACTTACGTTTCTTCACTTGGAGAGTCTGTAAAACACAGGCAGTGGCCTATGGTCTTTGTCAATATTTCTACAAAATCAGATTGTGAGTACAACCTGGTACATAAAAGAACTGCAGAGCCCAAAAATTAAATGATCTGGGATTATAGTGGTTTTCACTGAATTTACAACTTCCATGTATGGAAAACTCTTGAAATTATGCTTACTGGTATAACTAGAACGTCAGATGTCAAGATTTGAGTACTATAAAGTATTTACTAATGGAACTCTGCAAGACTAAAGATGTGATAAGATCTATAAATTTTTTATCCAAAGTTTGTTATGCTATGAATTTTGAAATCGTATCAGGGAAAGCTGATTTAGTTAAGAGCTACAAGATCCAGAGAAAGGACAAAAGGAAGTCACAGCAAGAATTGACTCAAATTACTATTTCTATGTTTGAAATCCACTAAAGGAGGAGGCATGAAAGGTTACTTTATATGCACTGGATATTTCTAGCACATGAAATGTACAAAATTGCAACTTCAGTTTTCATAGCAGAAGGATGATGTAACGCTATTGTGTGTTTACATTATATACTACATTCAAATATGCTGGAATTTCCAAAGGGTATGGAGCAGAGAATAAATGCACTCTAGGAAGCAAATGAGAGCTCTCCTGCAAATGTGAAAAAATGTATATATTGTGCAATGAATTAGGTAGTGCACTACTGATGCCTACTGGATGGAATTAGAACCACTCTACTATGTGTCATGTCTTAAACTTGGCAGAATTCAATTTTTTTATCATTTCAATGGATAATACTGATGTTTATTTTTAAACATTTTTTTCCAATTTTTATCAATTAAATTTTTAGTTGCAGGAAATTATAGGGGTACAGACATTCATTGTTTAATGACAGTAGCCATTGAGATTCAAACAGTTAATGCCCTATAACTGTTAAAACACAAATTGCCAACATCACATGTCAAAATATACAAAGTAAATATCCTTAAATCAAACTATAAGCAGCATTTTTCTTATTTTGCCTATCTGCAATTTTTTATTATTATTGATGGAAATATTTTTCATTGCATTATGAATGTATGATGAAATCTACATTTACCAATTAAAAATTTACTCCTTCAAAGCCTACCCACACTGCAGTGTTAAAAGAAACCTCATTAGCTCAAGTGGGGCCTGTGCTTTAACAGGCAGAGAATCTGAGTTCTAATCAAACCTATAGCTGAGGCTCTAAACACTATGGTGAGAGGCATAGAATAAAAGCTTAGACAGTTGGATAGGCTGCTGCATAGATAGATAGGTCCCTCTTACCAGTATGAAGACTGAGTTCCCATGGTATATCATATGAGGACACTTGTGAAGTTCCTAGTTGCCAACATATTTGAGAATGCCCCTGATTTGTAGAAGTGTTGCGTACCCACAATTCCAGTTGAACTCAATAAGAGCTGCAGAAGCTCAGTACTTCTGAAAATCAGGCTTTATATGAAGAGTTAAGATAACAAGCCCATTTGAGCACCTCACAAGAGGTATTATTTAGCTGTGTTTTCTGTATCAAACCTGGTTCAATTCACTTAATTATCCTAGTAACATTTTTGTAACACTACCCTCAGTAATATTCATATACGGATTTGTTGGCAGTTGTGAAGGTGTCAAGGAATAAAAGAAGAGTTGTACTTATTATCTGATTCAATGTAACCTCAGATGCAAGAATGTGCTGCCTATCACCTGTTCAACTTGAAATAAATCAGAGATAGACAATGATCTGTGCTGCCACAACAGTCTTATAGTTTTTATAAATGTTTCTGCGGCAGATGGCATGGCTACTGCTGTAAGTAGCTGGACTCCCCAGATCACCAGGTGCCCTCAACTTGGACACCAGTGATGGGTCCTTTGATACTTGAGCCATCACTCACCAATGAGGCTGAAGCCTTTTGTCCTCTTACATCATCCACAGCAGGGACACCTTTGAGAGGCAGTTGTTTCCTAAAACTGTTTTCCAGGGTTTTAAGGGCAGGGGTATGAGTAAACATGAGAGATTTACTCTGTGACAGACAGACAGACAACTCAGAAGCTACTAGAGAACTATATTCCAGTGAGCATTTCTACATTTTTCGGTAGGTCGGTAAATCAGAGCCAATATTTCCATGTGTCTGTGAAGAAGTTAATTTATTTTCATGTGAATTTTGATCTACTGAACATTGCTATAGTAATCCTGTGTGAAACTCCACAGTATGATACAGAATTGGCAATAGCCGAACATTGTTAGTCTCTTTCTCTCTTTTGATGGGTCAAAATTTTTATGGCAGGACATATAAAGTAGGGAGATTCTGCTTCAGGAATCTTAGCTTCTTTCCTGCCCAGATTCCACAGTTAAACAACCACTGCCCCACTGACAAAATACATAATGCAGTATGCTACCAAAATGCCACTGCAATTCTATAACCAAAAAACATTGGTCCAAAAGTCAGTTTTAATATATTTACCTATCATTTCATTTCCAAAACCAAGCATTTGAAAAAGCAAGGATGAGCATAGTTAGGAATCTTACATTACCCATGTAAAACACAAGCATATTATTTTTATCAAGTAAAAAGAAATGCATTATTCATCATGGCAATAAAATGAGAATTAAGGTTTTTGTTATATAATATGCTTCTCATAGAAAGACATTTAAAAAGTACTGAGTTCAATCAACAAGTTTATAATATGTTCTACTGGTCCTTAGAGGTTTTTAAGGCCCAGCTTGACAAAGCCCTGGCTGGGATGATTTAGTTGGTGTTGGTCCTGCTTTGAGCAGGGGATTGGACTAGATGACCTCCTGAGGTCTCTCCCAACCCTAATAGTCTATGATTCTATGAAAGCTGGAGGATTTCTCTTTTTCTTTGGCATTTCAGGTGGGATCAAAATCTACCTTACAGTAGATCAACATCTGCAATTTTATCTATAAAGAAGCTACCACCACTTCATAGTAAATAATACACACCTGCACAGTATTCCAAAGGTCTTATGCCAAGATTTTCAAATGTGATTAATGATTTTGGGTACCCAACTTCAGAAGATTTTCAAAGGGTGGATGCTCAGCCCTTTCTGAACACCAGGCCCTTTTAATGTTTCTTAAGTTGGGCCCTTAAAAATTAAGGCTCCCAAAATCACTAGTCATATTTGAAAATCTTGACCTACAGTTCCATAAACACAGGCCTTTACCACTTAGGGTATGTCTACACAGCAAGCGGCAGTAAGTCTCAGAGACAGGGTCAACAGTCTGAGGCTCTTGCACTAAAAATAGCTGTGTAGATGTTGTGACTAGGGCTGGAGCTCAGGCTCTGAAGCCCACTCCCCTACCTAGGCAGCTATTTTTAGGGCAGTAGCCCGAACTCTGAAAACCCAAGTCCTTCGATCTGTACTCTGGGATTCGATGCCCCTTGCTGTGTGGATATACCCTTGGATTTCAGGAGGTTCTCTGCTTATTATAGTCTGATTTAAGGATATTTACTTTGGTATAAAGGACCCTTATGTTCTTCCAAATTTTCAATCTGCTAATAGAGGGCAAACACAGTTAGGAGCAGACATCTGGCCCTGATCTATCTGCTTTGCTTTGCTCCTTAAATAATAGTTTCCATCCTGTGCTTGTGAATGCAAACTCTATTAGTGTGATACTACAAATGGGTGCATCACAATAGGATAAGGGATTTTATTTCAGGTGCTTAGATGAGAAATAGAAGTATAAGGCCTAATCCTGCTGTCACTAAAATGAATACCAGAACTCTCACTGACTTCCATAGAAGCAGGCTTGATCTCAAATGTCTTTGTAATTAATTAACAATGAATGTAAATGAAGAAAAAAATTAACACGGCAGCTTAGCTTCTTTGGTGCCCTATAGAAATTTGCTGTGTATCCACAAAGATACCCATAAAATGATGACTTCCTTCAGGTGGGGCCTTGTGTCCCTGCATTTCTTCGATTCACATCATATGATCCTATTAGAGTCAAGGGCTTGTTAAAGCTTTGGTAGAATACTACTTTGTTTAACTTTTGCCCATGTGGCAGTGGTCCTTCAAGCAGCCTTTTCTGACAGGATGAGCTGTGCTAAACCACATGTTGTATTTCACAATAAAAAGCATGTAATGTATTTTGGTGATCAGCTTTCTGCTTTAAAGCTAAGCAGCTAAGATAAGGTGAAAGATGATAAGGACTCAAAGGGTGAGGACACTGAGGACTGAGAGGATAAGCCTCTTTGTGCCTTTGCCTTTACTTTACTTTGTTCACCTCTTACTGTTCTGGCTATTCTTCTGAAATGCCATGTAATACAGTATTTTGTGAAAATGTGTAGTGTAATGGCCCTAATCTCTTTCACCTGTAGGGCATGGTAGCCCAGTGCTTTTGGACTGAGCTGTTAAATAAATTAGTGTTCTAATGAATAGTGCATGCATTGTCTTTATCCAGAGGCAGATTAACAATGCGTCATTAGTAGGGCTCCGTATCTGTCATGGAGATCATGTAAATCACGGATTCTGTGACTTTCCGCGACCTCTGTGACTTCTGCAGGGGCCAGGGTGGCTGACCCCACAGCTGCCCAAGCAGCTGGCCCCCAGGACAGCCCCACCAGCCACAGCTGGATCAGCCCCTGGGACAGCAACACCAGCCGCTGCTCCAGCGGCCCCCAGCAGCAGTCCCGGGGCAGCCAGAACAGTTGCAGTCCGTGGCCCCAGGCAGCGGTTCCTGGGAAGCCAGCTGGAGCAGCCGTGGTCTGGAGCAGCGGTCCCTGGCCGGAGCAGCCGCGGTCGGGGCAGTGGTCCCCGGCCAGCCGGCCAGAGCAGCCGGGGTC